>NW_026698455.1:0-36167 GCF_030435755.1 Ochotona princeps
TGACTGCCTTGCAAGCGTCTTCAGTGCTCGTGACATTTGCTGTCCAGCGTGCTGGTCGAATCTGTTCGGTGGTTCGGATTGAGCGACAACACAGTCTATTAAACCTCGCGTCCGTGCGACAAGGCTGCGCATCTGCTTGGAGGCAAGTGCTTCTTTCCGATCCTCCAACGCTGAAGCAACAATTGTGACGCGTTCCCCCAGGTGTCCGTCGCCATCGATAGCGGGCGTAAGCAGTGCACGCGCACGCTGCAGCAGTTTTTCTGCATTCAAGAGACGCACCATCTCATCCTTTTCTCCGGCGGGGTGATCACTACTGTGCACTGCAGAAGTAACGTGTTGGTCGTTGTGAGCCTGGTCTGGCCCTTCCTGGAAAGCCGCCGTCTCTCCTGGTGCACGTGCCTCGTGCTCTTCCTTCTCCTTTCATCTGCTAGTTCTTCGTCTCTGTTGTTCCCTTGTTCGTCGCCTGCGTTCGTACGATTTAATAGCGTCTCAGCGACATTCAGTGACGCTAAAATTTCGTCTTTCCGCCAGGGCGTTACCACAGGACCCGCTGGGGCCTTTCTATGTCCTCCCTGTACCTCCGTCAGCACATCACCAACAGAACCAAGAAGTTTTCTTGCTTCTGCTTCGGCAACCTTTGCATGGCGCTGGACTCTCTCTGCGTGCCACTCTGCACTCGCACGTAGCTTTGGGTCTTCTATGGCCTGCAGAAGCTCTGCAGGCAATGATAGCTCTCGAAGTTTTCCCGCCTCCTCTGTAAGCTCTCGTACTAAGCTCGCACTTTGCTCTCCCAGCTGCAATATAGCTTCTGATACGTGTATAGCAGCCTTTCCATTCTGCGGTACAGTTACTACTTGTTGCAGCCCTCTCCCTGTTTTTGTCTGCCACTCGTTTTCCTCTGTGTCTTCCTCCATAGCCACCAACCGTCTCGTGAGCGCTCCGCTTCCATACATAAGCTGAGATGGCTCTTTCAGGTCCTTCCCGTTCGACAGCTGGGCCTCTTTTTCTTCGCGCATGCGCTGTTCTTTCATACCACTGCGCACACGCGAAGCACCATTTCGCTGTGGCTGACCGCTTAATTCGGCGGCAGCAGAAGCACCAGCAGAATCGGCGAACGCCTGTTGTTGTGGCTTCGATTGTCCACTTATCTCATCGTCAGCAGCAGTAGCAAAAGTATGTAAGGCTGGTGGAGCAGTCGTTTCTAGATTGCAACCCTTCTCTGCATTTTGGAAGTGTCCAAAAAGTTCCTGAATGTCTGTACATGCTAGCTGCAATTGTGTTAGAAGCTTTTCAATGCGTGCTGAAGCAGCGGCAGAGGCTTCCAGTCGGTCATCCAGTAGCGCCTGTGCCTGAAGTGTCGTCGTTTGCTTTAGTAGTGTCCGCTTTGCTTGAAGCTCCTCAGTCAGTTCAAGCACCTGCTGCTCTTCTTTTAGCGCCTTGGCAATATTACTATTATCGATCTGGCGCAATAGCCCGTGTGCCTCTCTGCATGCCTCTACTAATACTACATCAAATCGTTCTCCCTTGTGTGGTCTCTGTTCCTCCTTGCCTCCTTTGAAAAGTCGTGAGCGCCCCCCAGCGGTTCTGTTCCCCTCCGTGTCATGCTCTATTGAATCTGTGCGGGGCGGCTGTTCGTGGCGTTTCTCCCGCTCGGAAACGTCTTCCTGCGGAAGAGGGTGTCTGCAAGAAGCAAAGAGGGCTCTGCGCAGACTCTCCAGGTCTGCTTTAGTTCGCTTGCGATCCCTTCTAGTAGCAGCTGCTGCTCCTACTGCTTTCTCCTTAGTGTGCGCTGCAATTGACTCTGCCATAGCACTCTCGGTTCCGAGGTGCTTCAACTCTGCATTAGTTATATCTCTCGCTGCAGCAGCCCCCACCTGCTCTAAAATCTTTTCTACTTCCTTTATTGCACCAACAACCTTCCCTCGTGCCTCCTGCAAAGTGGCTAGATCTCCTTCGAGAAGGAGTGACCGCCATTTAACAGCCGCGAGAAGGTTTCTTACACGTGTTGCCTCCTCAACCGCATGCACAGCCTGCAGCAGCTCTTTCCTTGATATGCTGTCCAATTCATCCAGCTGAAAAGCTAGCGTACGCTGTCGCTCTTTCAACTGCCTTGTCAACTCTTTTGCATGGACCTTTCGTCGCTCCTCTCTCCTTTTTTCTTGCAAACTCTTCCCTGGAGTGTCCTTTGGCAGTCGAGCAGCTCCTGCTCCCGCGGTCACACAGCTCCTGACACTAGCAGTGCTGTTCCATCTTTCAATTGCAGATTGATCCTTGTGTTCGTCATCACCCTCGTGTTTATTCACAGCAGAAGATTCCGAAACGGGGCTGCAATTTTCCTGGAGCTCCGCTCGAGCTAGCTCTTCGGTTGCTGCTGCTTCGGGAAGGGTCTGTTCGTCTACTACAGCGCAAAAACCAAGTGTTGTCATATACTCTTGGAGCTTCGTTCCTGCTTGTCTGCCTTGGTCAACGAGTCTGTGTATAGTCAGTTGCAGCTTTTGAGCCCTAAATAGCAGTTCTTTTTCTCGTGGTTGTATATCCTCAGCGTGGAAGTTGTCCTCAGGCTCCCCTACTACCGTCTTCGTGCTCGTCGTTGTTTCGGTCATCTTTCCGCTCATGCCGTCGGCTTCCTTACTCCTAACGTCTTCTCCTTGTGTAGCTTTCGCCGTGCTCCCCTGTTGCGACTTTGTCTCCTCCTCGGCCTCAACCTCTTTCGCTTTGACTAACAGTTCCGTATCTTCGTGCTGCCGCTCTGACGCTACTTTTGGCGCGAGCTCCCCTTCCCCATTCGTCTGTTGCTTCTGCTGCTGCTGCAGACGTGCTGCTTCATTACTACGTCTCTGTGGCAGCTGACGCAGAAGTGAGCGCATACGCTCATGAAGCCTGACAGCCTGCAGAATGTGCTGTTCCATCGCTTGGATTTTGACGTCTGCTCGCTGTGCTGCTAGGTGAAATATCTCGCTGTTCTTTTCCGCTGCACGTTCCATAAGAGCGCTAGTGAGAGCAACCTGTTGACGAAGAGCTGCATGGACATCATTCCGTTTCGCTTGCAATTCCGTCAGTAGCTTTACATATCTTCGCTGCAGCGCCTCGGCTTCTCGTTTCAGTGAAGAAATCTCTTCTGTCTGTGGCAGGAATTTGAAAAATGTCTTGTCCACCTCTCCGTTCGCTTGTCCCAGCCCGCTCCCCGGTTCAATCATGTTCTGCTGTCCGTAACGCCTTTGCCTTCCAGTCTCTAGGCTTCCCTCCTCCTGCACTTCGTTCTGCTTCTCTAGCTTCTTGTATCGCCGCGTTTTCTGCTGTCGCTGTTGCTTCTTCTTGTTGTGCAGTAGTACTGCCAGCCGTTCCCCTACTGCTTTATCTGACTGAAGAAGCAGCTTTTCAAGTACCTCTGCCGGCATCGAATCTTCCGCTGCCGCGTTCACCAACAACGTTTCGATTTCTACATCTACGTCTTGTAGATAGTGTAAAGCTCTAGCAGTTTCCAGTTTAACTGCTGTCAGTAGCTGCACTTGCTGCTGCAACGCCACTACGTCGGCGTCTGCGCGTATCGTATCGTGTGTTCTTTTGTCGGCGTCTTTGCTGTCGTTTCTCGCTGCTCTTGCCCTCTTCTTTTCTGCTGCCCTCACACCCCTATCCACTGCACTTGCCGCTTCTTCCTCCTCTTCTTCGTCTTCTTCGTCTCCTTCTTCTTCCACCTCTTCATCTTCTTCGCTGTCGACTGGCGTCTCTTCATCTCGTGCTGCTCTGCCCCTGGTGCCCCTCACATGTTCAGCGGCCTGCAGACGTCGCGACAGAAAAGCTTCCTCTTCTTTCGTTTCAGTTGCTTCTCCCTCTGCCGCAGCATCATCGTGTAGGTTTTCAGCATCGCTTGCTTCCGCCGTTGGTGCTGTTGAATTATTCGGCTTTTTATTTGCACAGCAGTCCTTCACCGGTGTTTCTTCTGCATTCGCCTCTTGCAGCTCTGAAGTCGTAGTACCTGCGCTTGCGGGAGTCTGCGCAGCAGATTCAGAGCCTGCGTGCAGAGGGCCTTGTGAGGAGGCATCAGCGGAAGAAGATTCAGCAGCAGCAGTAGTTGATGGTGGTGGTGGTGGTGAAGCTGGTACCCAGGCAGCAAGGGAAGTGACTACATGTGGAGCAGAGTTATAAGCTGCGCTCAGCCACAGAGAGCTGACCATCCAGTTGAAAGCAGCTTTTGTATCTGCGAATACTGCGGCTGTTACTGCCGTCGGTACACTCAGCCACTGGCTAATTTGTGCTCGCAGAACGGAGAATATATGAGGTTTCTCCAGACCACTACCGTCTGTGTCTGGCGGTGGACTCATCTGCTTCGCTGGCTGTTGCCTAGTCGGTGCTTCAAAGTTATGAACGTAGGCTGAAGGCTGCTGTGTACCTGCAGTCGTGGCGGGCATAAACTCTCGTTGCTTGTTACCGGGTGTTTGGATCATTTTCCTGTTTTCTGGTGGATCAGCTGCTGGGCCATAACGGCCCGTGGGGAGCGACGTTTGCCCTTTTTCATCTGCCATCGAGAGCCCCGAGTCTTCAGTATTCGCTGTTGTGGCAGCTGCGTGCGCTGATGCAGCAGCACTTGTCTTCAGCACATCTGGAGTAGCTGCATGGGGCACTGCTACTGGGCCTTCAGCGGCCTCGGTTCGTGGTGAGAAGAGACTTTTAAAAGTGGCTATTATCGGGGTGAGCCACGACGACGAGGAGGCCCCGCCAGGAGGCACGTGCTGCTCTGCATTGTGCTGCTGCGCTGCCTTAGTGTGCTCTGTCTGCTCTTCACGATGTACTTCACCAGTATTACTTGACGCAGATGCTGACTTCAGTACAGTGTCTGTTTTCTGCGCGTCCTGGGGCTGAGAGGCATCCTTGTTTTTCTTCTTTTCCCCGCGCCTGCGCTACCTCGCCGGAGGCTCCCGGAGGCATAGTGGTCGCATGTTGAGATTTTGCTGGGAAACCATTTGTGGCGGCACTCGACGTCGCCGCTGCTTCTACTTGTCCTCCTCCTCCACCTCCTCCGTCCCGTGCTCTATTCACAGGCAGCACTGTGTCCGCTGGTCCTAGGACCTCCGCATTAATAGCCTGTTCCTGAGAAGCGTCGATCCCACGCTGTTCATTGTCTGAATCGGGGAGCAGCATATCAGCTACTGCTGACGTCTTGTGATGAGCGGTTGTCTCTGTAAGAGCCTGTGCCATAGTTCTTTCCTCTTGTGTGGCAACTGCTCCTTCTTCCTCACGGACTGGTCCTAAGGGACTTCTTTCGGGTGATAGTTTACGTTCAACATGTGCTATCTGGTTTTTCTGCTGCTCGGACAACTCATCTCTACTAAGGGCTTGTGCCTCAAGCATTCCGGCACGCAAGCCACCTACGTTACGGTTTAGTAGGATCGGAACATGCCTAACGTTCTCTGCCACGTGCTGGTCATCTTTTGTTTCCGTCGCCATGTGTTGTCCCTTGACTAGAGTCTCTGTTAACATGTCTGCGTCGGCAAGTCTGCGTTGCTGCAGTACACCGCGTTCATGAAGAGCTGTCTCCGCTGATGGAACTCCTGCAGATTCGCTGTCTATGCCAGACACCGCGCTTCTGCTTTCTTTAGAAGTCTCTGAGTGCTCACCACCTCCCGAGACTGGTGACCAGACACTCTCTGATGCTCGCCTCCGAGAGCCCAAGAGCGCTTTAGTCAGACTTGTACGTACTGCTAATGGATCAACCGCCGCCTGTAATTTTGCTGCAGTTTCTTCTTGCTGGGCAGCTGTCTGCGATAGACGCGTACTGACTTTCTGCAGTTTCTCGAGCTGCTGACGAAAATGTTCAATAGACTGTTTTGCTGTATTGCGCTGTTGGTTCAACCTTTCGGCCTTTAAGTTCATTGTCAACATGTCTGTTTCCTGGCTTTCTGCATGATTCGCTTCTCTTTCGAGGTCATAATGCTTCATACTGGCGTGGAATGCACTGCCAGCAGCATGCTCTGATACGTCCTGCACGATATCGACAGGAGGCACCGTATCATGCCTGGACTCATTCTCTCTCTCTCTCATGCCTGACGACCGTGATGCCGTCATCATTTCAGTGTTTTGTGGAATACCATGCACAGCTGCTTCTATAGCATTCACAATGCTAATACTGCGCTGGAGGTCTTTGCTTGGTGTGCTAGTGTAGCTAGCATCCTGCAGCTTATTCCATCTTCCTAGAATTGTTGCACATGTTCCCGGTGAAAGTCGTCTCGTCGCCACTTGCTTGACACTCTCCAATCGCAGCATAACCACCCGAAGCATCAGCAACACATCTCTCACACGTTCCCCCTCCTTTTGTGAAAGCGTTAAAAGGTGCTTACTACGCAGTAACAGTGCCTCTGTAGAGCGCTGAACTGATGTCTCTATCTCATGTTTTTGTGGGAGGATAGTATTGTTTCTATCATAGCTCTTATCGTTCTTCTGCTGTTGGTGCTGCCCTTGCGTTCGCTTTTGTTGCCACTGCTTCTCCTGCGACTCCTTGTCGAATGGTGTAGCAGTCGGCCCCCCGCCCTCGTTCGCTTGTGTTTTTTGCTGCGAGGGTTGCAGCTGCTGTTCGACTTCTCTCTGTAGGGCTTCCAGAGCTTCTGTGCGTTGACCTATACGGTGGAGACCCTTCAGTACTCCTGCATACATAGTCTCACATCGCTGTAATGTAAGTCGGAGTGACTGATGCAAAAACCAAGAATAGCTCTCTTCTTCCAGCAAAAGTTGTTTCAGAAAGTGTTCAACAGTATCCGAGAGCATGCTTTCCTCTTGTTCTTCCTCGTCGTCGTCTTCTTCCTCCGATGTCTCGCGCATCGTATCTATCAATTTTTTCTGCACGATCGCTGCTCCTCTTTTCTGTGTGTGTGTTGCACCTGTCTTAACACTGCTGCTTTCTTCATCCTGATCACTTTCCTTGCTCATGTCACTGGCCCATATATGAGCTAAATACTTCTCCACTCCCCTCCATGATTGTCTCGTAAATTCTATAGGGTCTACAGCTTCATACTGAGGCCATATGACTGATCGTTCTCTTGCTGTGTCATCCTTAAATACTTCCCCGTTTGTTGCATTGTCCAATACACTTTCTCCCTGTTTATGAATCACGTCTGGTTTTGTGTCTCCAGGTAGCGAAAGGTCTTTTGTCGACGTCAAAACATCCTTACACCGCGACAGATGGCGTCGTGCTTCCTGTAAGTACGCATCGACCTGCAATACGTCATCAACCGTCCAGCAGCTTTCTCTAGCGTCTTGGTGTTCTATGAGCTCTTTTTCACCACTTGTACTTACGGCAATGGCCGTCGCTTCTTCTTTCTTCTTTGTTTCTTCCTCTCTCTTCTTCCCTTCAGATACAGCGCCCCCTGTTCTGTCGTCTTCTCCATTTCCGTCGTCCATTGCAGCCGTCAGCAAGAGAACCTCATCAGTTACCCCATCTAGCGTACATTTGCCATGCAAAGACGCTGCTGCTGTTGTAGCTTCGTGGAGTTTTCCGCGCGCTAGCTCAATGAGAGTTTCAGCTGCGGCTACTTCATATGTATGAGACACTGACGACACTGATATATCGACCTTTTGCACATCAAAAAGTCGTGTCAGACTGCTCCCATTCGCTACTTGCTCCAAACGGTATTGTTCTGCAGTTTCATCCCTCAAAGGTACTACTGCTACTTCTCCTCTTTGGTCCAGGCGGGGGAGCTGGTCTCCGGATGGACTAGTCGTCTTAGTATCATCCGTGCGCTGGTCCAACAGCTCCTGTCCTTGTCTGTATTTGACTTCTGCGTCCGTTAGACCTGCTGCACTTGAAGAGATCTCATCCTCGTCCATCTCTTCTGGTTTTCCCTTGTCTTCTCCTCTGTCTGAAAAGTCTCTATATACCGCTCCATCGCTCTCCCAATCGTTCCAGTGGCTGTGGCTGTCACGGAAAGACATACTCCACTCTTCCGCTCTTTGTAAGGCCCTTTCTTGAGTCTGCAAATGCGTGAGATACTGTCGTATCGCCTCGACGTTGCGGGAGGCTGAGGCGAGCTGAGTTAGACACGTCTGCCACGCCAGACTGGCTTCACTTTTCCAGCTATCAATCAACTCACCCACAAAAGAAGACGCTACACATGCAGGCGGGGCTGAAGGCAGTCGCTGTATCAATATACGCATGCTGTCTAGCGCTTCCTCTGCGCCTCCTGCAAGCCTTTGAGCTTTCAGTAGCAGTGAGCGTGCGGCTGGCGCTCCCAGAAGTATTGCACTAGTCGTGACAGCAGCACCACCGCCACCAGCCGTAGTAGTAGTAGTAACAGTAGCAGCACCAGGGGCTATCATCGTATCATCGTGGCTGCTCCCCTCCTTCGGAGCCTCCGTTGAAGAAGTAGAAGAGAGAAATGGTAGTGCCGTACTGGTATCCCGAAAGAAAGAAGAAGAAGAGGACGAAGAGGCGGTTTCAGTAAGAGCACCTAATGCAGACGTAGAAGAAGAGAGAAGCTCGTCAAAGTCAAGGACACAGTGTTCAACTTTTTCTTTCGCCTGACGAATATCTTTCTCAATTTCGGTCAACTTTTTTCCAGCTCGTTGAAGAGCATCACGCTGCTTCTGCAAAGCGACTTGGAGCAAATCCAAAACTCTATTCGACGTTGTTCTCACCTGACCGAGTATACGTTCCTTCTCCTGTTTCATTTGGTCTATGCGTGCCATCAGGAGTTTCCTTTTTCTCTCAGAAGCTGCGGCAGTAGCGTGCAAGTTTTGTACATACGATAGCATGTAAAAGGGGAAGGGGATACGACTCTCGTTCAGTGCGGTTGTTTGTACAGCAGCCGCACTACCAAACTGCTGCAGGGGCGGTTGTAGCATCAGCTTCCACAGAGGAAACGGCCGATCCTAGTAATACTTCTTCATTTAGTGGACAGTCTTCATCTGGTGTGCAGTTGCAAGAGGCAACACGGATAGCTTCTACGCTTGCTTGAATCTGCTCCAGCTTCTCTACGAGAGAAGCACTTGCTCGCTGCGTTGCTTTCCATTTCCTAAGATACTGACGGTAGTTCAAGACCGCAGCTTCGGCGCGTTTCTCTGCTGCAGCGGCCTGACTGCTGAAGGAAAATAAAATTTGCAGCAGCTTCTCGGCTTCATGAGAAAGTGCATGACGTTTCAACCAGTACTCCGACGCCTCTATGGCTTCAGACGCATGCTGCTGTAGGTAATTGAGCCTCATGGCAGACTGCTGGATGTCCGTTATGGCCGCTGAAATTCGCATGTTCCTCTGCGAGGCATTCTCGGTCTTGGCTTCTTTGAGACCATCTGCTGTTTGTACAAGACGTAGCAGTAGCCCCTGTGCGTCACTCCTACGTGTGCGGAGTTGCTGCTGCTCGCGCATTAGTCTCTCCTCTAGTGGCAGTAATCTTCTTCTCAACGTCCAGAGTTCGGATGCTGTACTGCCAGTTGTGGCTGCTCCTGTGTCTTCTGTTGCTGTTGTTGCCATCTGTTGCAGTCTCTTCAGCGTCAATGTAGTTGAACTAATAGAGTCTTCCAAGGCCGCCATTACGGCAGTCAGAGGCGTCGCCAACTGCTCTGCTGCAAGCAGCAATGCTTCTACATAGAGTGGCAACCGACCGTTTGCAGCGGTTGTTGCTTCTTCGATAGCTCTGATATCTTTACGTGTACCTTCGATGGCCTCACGAAGATAAGAAACTCCAGCGATACTCGCCTGAAGATGGTTGTGCGCTGCTCCCAGCTTTTCAAAGAAGAGCCTCTCTTGCAAGACGCAGGACGCTGCGAGGGGATCTGCATTGGTGAGGGCATCTTCCGTCTCTTTCAGAACCTTTTGTTGTCGTTTCAACACCGCGTCGATCTGAGAAACTTCCTCAAGCCAGTTCTGCAGACGTTGCTGCTTTTCTACAGCGGCTTCCAGACGAAGCTTTTCCTCACCTTCCTCTTGCTCATGGGGGAACATCGCTGCTGCTGATACCTCCAATTGTGACAGTCTTGCAGATTTGAGTATTCCATCGATTACAGGGATCTGTTGTGCTGTGGCTGAGACATTCGCACCACCCGTGGCCCCACCACTAGTACTAGCAGTACCACGACTACCACCACCAGCACCAGCTAGATGTCGTAATAGTGTTCGTACTTCATTGTCCTCTATTTGTACCTGCTCACGTAGCTGCTGTATACGTCTCTGAAGCTGCAGAAGCACCCGCAGGGACTCGTCTAAACGATCAAATCGTGCTTCTAGCTTTAGCCGTAATTTGTCCACTACAGCAGCAAGTTTATCGCCTGCTGCTCCTGCTTCACTAGAAGCCAGTACGGCTTCTGTTATATCTCTTCCTGCTTTTGTTGTTGCTTCTCGAAGTAATGTAGCCAGACCTCGAAGTTGGGCGGCGGTGGCTTGGGTCTCAGCACCTGTCTGTCTCTGGAGGTGATCAGCTGCTGCCTCTTCAATTTGATACAAGTCTCTTTGCAACGTAGATATTTCCTCAAGCCAGTGCTGTTGCTGCCGCTTCCGTTCATCTAGCAAGCTCTGCAGATGCTTCATAGGCGACGAAGCGACACGAGCTTTGGAGTTTACGTGGCGGAATGTTTGCTGCTGCTGTTGCTCTTGGACGAAATCGTGGCTACCCTTTACGAAAAGCGTTGAAGCTGCTGTCTCTCCTGTTTCCCCATGCCTTCTTCTATTTTCCTGCAATGAAGCCTCACCCAATCGACGAACGCTGGCACCTAGTCCTTCTGGGCTGCGCCTGAGCTCTCGAAGAGCTTCTTCGGCCTTCGCTTTCCATGCTGCTGCTTCTTTTTTCACCGCTGCAGCACGTTCACTTATACGAGAAAGGCGTACATTTGCTTGCTGGAACTGCGGATCTTGCACATCATTCAAATTTAAAAACACGCCTTCTAATCTCTTCCCCGCAAATTTATCGTTGCTGAAATCCCACGTATGCACGTCTCCAGGGTGAAAACGGCGTACAGTAACGTTCGCTGGGGTTGCTATATAACCTCCACCTCCTCCTCTTTCTCCTCCTGCTCCTCCTATACCTCTGTGGTGTGGGTGCCTCCAAGACACCATATGTAAGTGCTTGTTTGGTATCCCACCGTGTGGAACGTAAATATCAGGTGCCATAAAGTTGCGAGCCACTGCTCCTTCGCGCTCAGGTCGTGCTTCCACACTGCCGTAAATGTGGGGATACCTCACATCTCTGTCTCTTCGTACCATCACTGGTGATACTACACCTCTCACTGCTGGTGCTGCGGCCCTATGCCTGTATCTCATCAGCCTGTACGTACCACTACCCGCAGGATAGCCAAATACTACTTCCTTGCCTAGCAGAACATTTCCGTCTTCACCGCCGCTGTGATGCTGGTAGTTGCCTTGTGGATAGATGCTGCGTTGATACATGGGAATCGGGTAGTTGCTGTGTAGGTGGTGATGGTGGTGGTGATGGGGGGCGGGGGTATTGGTGTATAAATGCTTTCTGTGTGGCCCATCCCCACCTATGTGCGGTGACCACAGCTGATACTGCTTTTCTTCCAGAGGTTTGACGGGCTGTAATAGCAACCTCTCTTCAGAGTGTAGAGCACGAGCAGTGTCCCTCGCATTCGCTTTTTCTTTCTGAAGAAGAGTGCGAGCGTCAGAAGCAACAGCCGCTGCGGCTTGTGCTGTGTTTGCAACCATATCGGCAACGACTTCACGTGCAGCAAAGAGACCATCATCCCTGTAGCTTTCTGCCTCTTCGTCAGTTTCTCCGAACGCGTCCTCGGATTCTCCCTTGGGCATCAGCTGCAGTTCGTTCAGCTGCCTTAACTCCTGCTGCTGCTGCTGCAACTCCGCCGCAGACCGACCTGCTTGTGCAATGATTTGTTGCATACGTTTTCCCACACTTTCAGCGAGAACGGGTTCTTCCTTCTTCATATGATTATTATTTTGTGCTGGGTGATATGGCTGTACACGCTGCAGAAGCACCTGTGGCCTCTTTGTTGGACTGAAATGTGGTGCTACCAGTGGTTGTGGTGGTGGTGGTGGTCTATGAGCAGTGGAGACGATTCCGTGCTCAAAATCTTCCATTACTCCTTCGAATACTAATGGAGGGGGATAGGATGTCTTTACTAGTGCTTCGGATGTTACACTGCCTGATTGTTCCTCCCTTCTCGCCGAAGGCTTTCTTGGCGTGCGAAATGCTTCTTTGTTCCATCGTCGCACACCACTCCCGTCCTCTTGTGAGGAGGCTTTACTCGACGTCGTAACTCTTGTGGCGACCTCCTGTGCATCTGAGGATGCCTCTCCTGAAACGTGATGGAACAGCTTGTCTTTTAGCGTATCTTCAGCATTTTCAATCTCCTGCATAGCAACCTCCTGTTGACGGTGTAGAGCTGCTAAACGCTGGCGTGCTTCTACTCTTGCGAGTGCCTGCATTTTCTGTTTGACGAATGAAGCATCCTTCAGCAAACGTCTCACGTCGTCCGTTATTTGGTGAATACGCACTGTTAATTGCCGCAGAAATGTCAGTTGCCTTACTTGCTCTTCTTTGGTTGTCCTTAACAGCAGGTTGGCAGCAGCATGAAGCTCCATGGCTACTGGAGTATCCCCTCCCTCCTGGTCATTATCTGCCTTCCCTAATGATGCTACCCCGCCTACACCCCCTGCGGAAGGTGGTGTGGAGAGGGATGAGTCCTTTTGTGATGGTAGAGATTTCGATTTTGAAGAGGATGACAACAAGGACAGATCAAAAGGAGAGACTAACCTGGCGGAAGAGACGGAAGCGGACGCGGAGAAAGAGGTCGAAGAAGTGGGGGCATGCGCTGGGGACATTTCTCTCTTACAGGAAGCTGATAACGATGAAGACGCGCTGTCGTCATCCTCAGCACTAGCGTCGTTTTCGGGCTGTTGTGTGCTTCGAGGGGGCTGTGATAGCACCGACTCCTGTGCACGTAGTGATTCACTTGTCTTTGCATGTTGCTGACGTAGTAGCAGCAGTTGCTCTTTCCACTGTAATTCCATCGCCGCTGGTGTCTCTTGCAGTAGTGCAGCAACAAGCTGCAGCACCAGCAGGCCCTCTCTCTTGAAACGATTGTAAGCTGGTATGCCAGCAGTTAGCTCTGCGTTGATATGTTGCAGCCTTTGCTGCAATCGCATTGCTCTCTTGTGAACTTCTTCAACGTGAATATTCAGGACAGATGTTTGCGCTGCAACTACGCGTTGCTGCTGCTGGGCCTCACGTAATGCACCGAAGGCTTGTAGCAGCACCTGAGCGACGTGCAACATATCGCTTTCTTCTAGAGCGGCCAGCAAGACCCACTCAGTGGCTGCAGCGGTTTCCTTATTAACTGCTAGCAGTTTTCGTACGAGACGAATCTCAGCCAATTGCGCCTCATCCATTGTAGTCATATCGATGCTATCGAGCTCCTCTTCTTTCTCTTGTAATAAAATCTTCACCGCCAAAAATGCGCTTTGTTTGTCCTGCAATTGCTCTCTTCGTAACATGATTGCGCGGAGGTCTTGCACCAGAGTCTCCTGCTTCTGCTCTAGCAACTCCGATAACCGCTGTCTCTCCTCTGGCTGCTTCTGCGATGCTGTCAACGCTCCCTCCCCATTGTCGCTCTTCTTCTGGTAGTTCGCTGGTTCCAGTGCCTTCCCACTTCTTTGTTGTTGCTCTCTCTCTGCGGCCATTATGCCCCCCTCCCGCAGTAACAGCAGCAACTCAGGCGCTTCGGACTCCTCACTAGGAAATAGCAGCAAATGTGCCGCTCGTACATGTGCACGGAGTGCTTTTTTAACAGCATTTGCAGCCATCAGATATTCTGTTGCGTACGTTTGTATTCCTTGCAGAGTTATCGAAGCTTCATGCTGCTGCTCCAGCAGTACTGGGAACTGCGTAACTACGTCTACATTATGCTGACGCTTACCTGAAATTAGACGGTTCATCGTATCGGCAGCAGCACTAGCAACCGCCTGACGCAGCAGCATCTGCTGCTCCACTGCAGGCTTCACTGTTTTTTCGAGAACCTGCAGCATGCTACGCTCGCGTGTTCTCGAGGCAGCTATCAGACTACTCAAGATCGTCTTCTCGTACGCCTCAGACTCCTCGTTCGCTGATGCTGCCGCTGCAGCTGCTGCACTCAAATTTGGATGAGTCAGGGCTGCTGCGCTTGTACGTCTTGTTAATGACGTAGCCGCTGAGAGAGCAGCAGCACCCACAGCTGCTGCTGTTGATGCTTCAATTGCGCCTTGATCTAATATTGCTGAACCTGCCTTGTGCGTGTCACGTTCTCTCTTCTCTGACGCTCCTACTCCTGACGAGTCTCCTTTATTTATTAAGTGACGTAGGCGCTCTTCCACCATACGCAGAATTCGTTGTTGCTGTGTCTCTCTACCAGCAGCCCACTGGTGCTGTCGGGCTGTTAAAAGCTGATGCAATCGCTGCACTCCCAAAGAGGACCGCGTCTTCCTTCCCTCCTCTGCAGTAGACTGTTCTTTGTTCTTTCTTTTCTTTTCACTCGAATCGCCGTTACCATCTTTCTGTGCATGAAAATTTGTATGTGGAGACGATGCTCCTGTACGCGTGTCTTTGATTTTTTCCGAAGGACTCTGCGGCTGTTCATCCGGCACATGAGTGCAGGGAGACTCCCGGCAGAAACCGTCTTCTTCCTCATCATCAGATTTATGGTTACTATTCTTACTACTATCAATATTATTATCTGTTGTTGAAGTCTCACCCAATGTAGTTTTGCCTGCCCTTCGGGAACGTTGTAGAAGAGTTGATGATAATCTACGCACTATAAGTGCAGCTTTGTTCGAAAAGAGACGTCCACGCTGCTGTGCAGCAGATGATGTCGATGTATTTGTTTGCTGTTCCTTGGACGCTGCTGTCGAGAATTGTCTGGGCGTCAGTGTCTCATGCTGCCGCTTAAGCTGCTCGTGCTGACGCTTGTGCGGCTCTTGCTGCCGCATGTGCTGCTCTTGCTGCCGCATGTGCTGCTCTTGCTGCTGCTTGCGCTGCTCTTGCTGCTGCTTGCGCTGCTCTTGCTGCTGCTTGCGCTGCTCTTGCTGCCAGCCCTGCTTCCACTCCTGCTTCCGTTCCTCTGTGTCTCTTGAGTCAGAGAGAGGCGCAGCCTTAGTACTACTTTGTTGCTCTAGATGCTGCTGCATTGAGGCCGCTTTCTTCATTAGGCGGAGCAACTTCGTGTTTTCTGTTATTTCTACTTTTGCTTGATGCAAGACCATGTCTAGTTGATGCTGCAGCTCGGCGTCATGCACTTCAAGCTTTGCCGCTGCTTTGACAGCAGCAGAAAGTCTAATTGCCTGCTGGACTGCGACAAGCAGCCGATTTGTGACATTTAGCAGCGACTCTTCCAGTGCACGCGCTTTTTCCATGACTTTTTCAGCTCTCTCAATGAACGCTGTTGCATTCGCATAGAGCTCCGCTTCTCCTCCCCCCTCACGGGCCCCTGACCTGTCGTCCTGCATTATATCTTCGTATTCTTGCAGATGCTGCCTTGTTGCACTGACTGTTGCTGACAGACCTCGTTGCTGCAGCGCGAGCATGGCGCTTGCAGCAGGAAGTATTTGTACTTCCGTCAGAAGTGCCTCAGACTTCTTAGCTAGCTGCTCGGCCTCTCCTGCGGCTGTCATTGCAGGACTATTTCCTCCAATCGAAAAGAGCCCACCTCTTTGGTGTGCCCGATTTTTCCCGTACATGGAAGACGGCGTCCAGATCGATACTGAGCGTCGAAATGCAGAGGAGGGAGTTGCAGCAGGAATTGCGTTCAGATAAGCCATATGAAGTCTCGAGACGCTCTGCTGCTGCACGGATTCTACTTGCAGCTGCAACTGTTTCGCATGCGATATTGCAGCTTGTGCTGCCCGCATGTGACTTTCTGCCTTTTCTGCAAGCAGCGAGGCCTGGCGCGCCAGTACTTGAAGCTGCTGGTGTCGTTGCTGCTGCCTTTCGCGCTCTTCTTGCTTCTCCAGGTAGTTTATAGTCTCTTGACTTCGTAACTGAAAGGTGTTCGCTGCTTCTGTTATCTTTTCGACTGTTGTTGCTGCCTGTGCAATGGCGGCATCTAGCGCTTGCTGTCGCTGCGTACACTTAGCCATCGCACGCTCATTGTAGGGTATATTCCTTCCCGTGAACCCGTGGCCTGGTCTTCCTCTTCCCAGCAGCGAGGGCACTCGAGAGGGAGCGTTGCTCCCTCTACGCGGGATTACAGCTCTCACACATTCGGCTGCCAAGCGTGCTGCACGTTTCTTGATATCCTGCAGCTGCATAAGCCCTAAGCGCTGCGCCTCCAGGGACTCTCTGCTGAGTGTCTGCGACTGTTGCATTATTGCTGCTGCCAAATCCGCGCTCTGTCCCTCTTCTCCAGCCCCCTGGGCTGCTGGAGACCTCAAAGCACTCTGCGTCTGTTCTAGCGTCGAAGCTCTGTGCATTACATGACTTAGTGTTTGTGTGAGCTGCGCGTCTGCCTCGTGCAAACGCTTTAGCAGTGCCTCGGTTGTGTCACGCAGACGATGCAATGGCAGCAGTGTTGCCGTATATTCATCGGTTGCTTTCTGTTGCTCAAGTCGTCCTTCCCAGTCTCCTGCAGACGGTGACTGTATGAAAGAAGAAGCAACCCCGTCGTCTTCTGCTCTCATCATATCACCATCAGACACCCGAAAAAAGCCAGGTCTCCTGCTAGCATTCTTTAACAGAAGAGATGTTTCATCAGTCAAGGCTCCATGCCTACCTCTCTTCAACTCCTCCTCCTCCTCCTCCCGTTCGTCTCCCCTCCAACCGCCTGTTCTTGTCTTGTGTGTTCCACATGCACTTGCTGCTGCTTCTCCTCCACAGTCCCGCATCCTCATTCGGTCTTCACTTACTTTATACGCGCTTTCATCCGCTACTGCTGCCTCCTTATCTTCTTCACCATACTCTTCTGCTGTTAGTGCATGGCCCTTAGTCTTCGCCCTTACGGCCTCTCGTTTGTAATTCCTAGCTGGTGCTCCTGCTTCCTCCTCCTCGCTCCCCTCGTTCTCGTTCTCGTTCTCCTCCTCCTCCGCTACTTCTTCTGTTTCTTCTGGGTCTAGCTCTGCTGCTGGTGGTGCGACTTTTTCATACGCTGTTGCTGCTGGTATGTGTGCTCTTGCTGCTTTCCCTCCCCTTTCTGCTGCAGTTGTTGCTTTACTTCTCAATGCTTCTCTTCGTACTGATGCTCCTCCTTTGTCTCTCGTCACAATTTTGTCTGGTGCGTCTGAGTCTCTCTCTTTCTCTGATGCCATCGCTTCTGCTGACTCATCATCTTCAACAGATATATCACTGCCTTCACTTGTGTCTGCAGGATCAAGGGGTCTCTTCTGGCTGGTCGCCTTCAACAGCTGCAGCTGCTGCCCTATAAGTCGTCTTTGTTTCTGAACAAGACGCTGAATACTGCCATACAGATCCTGCCAGTGTATGTCTCCACTAGGAATGAGGTTCTTACGTGTTCGTGAACTCGCCATGTTGTTTCCGTCCTCTCCCTTCTTCTGTTGTTTCTGTCGTTGTAGAGTGTGTACGCTATCACTTGATAAGTGTGCCTTCATACTGCGTTCAGTAGTAGTGCAACACCTTCCTGGAGACTCTCTACGCCCTCTCTCTGGTGCCTGCCGCTGCTGCTCTCCCTCCGCCTCTTTCTCCAAAACCTGCTCGTCTTCTCTCTGAGGTTCCTGCGAGTAGGCACCACTGATTTCTGTTGTTCCGTCCGTGTGATCCTTGCCTTCTAGGGAAGGAGGAGAAGAAGCAGCAGCAGTAGTTTCATCACCTAAATAGCTGATAGGATGGCGTTTCAGTAGGTTAACTTGAAGACGTAAAAGCCCTCTGATACGAAGAAGCTCACGTAGCTGCTCGCTTAGGTGTTTCAAACGTTGTTTCGCTGCCTCAACTAACAGTTGTGTCAGATCTTGCATTGGTGTTGGGGTAGTGTTCGCTTCTCTCTTTGTTACGCCCGTCGGGCCTCTATGTGTGGGTGTACTGCCTGGTTGCACTTGAGATCCAGCCCCTGCTCCTTGTGTAGGGGCGGTTAAAAAGTCAGGTCCATCAGTCTCTTTACGTGACAAGCCGTCCTCTGCTCCGTCTTTGGTACTATCAACTTGCTTTCTATTGAGATCAAGAAATGCAAGTCTTGCGCCTCCTGCGGCCATGCCACAATGTTGCTGTTGCAGCTCTTGTTGTTCTGTGCGCTGTTTTGTAGCATCTGCGCATATCTCACACAGGGACTGCTGCAAACGTTCTACACGTGCTCTACTAGTATCGAGCTGCCTCTCTGAATTTCGAAGTACAGCATCCACAGCAGCAAGTAAAGGTCCCGTTACTGTTGTTGCTGCGGTGGTGGTAGTGGTGGAAGAAGATGCTGCTGACCCTGTTTTCGTCCCCTCAGACCTCGATTTTGTAGAACGCTGCAAACGCTCGTGCAGACGGCGGGCAGCCGACACCCAACTACTCATAGCATCATCCTGGCGGCCGGCTTTTATCAACAAGCGTTGAAGTTCTATCACTACCTGAAGTTCATGCTGTTTATATCTTAATAATTCAGCATGCTGTTCTGTCTCTCTGATTTGCTTTTCCGCGGCTGTAACCAGATGTTCTATGCTCTCCACAGTGGACGAATTCTCCCCAATGAGCTCGAGCACTATCCCCACATGTGGCGCGTCAACAGCAAACCACCCTGTACTATGCCGCCGCTGGAGCTTTCCCTGTTCCTGTCTGGCTACACGTCTACATTCGCCTTCTGTCTCTCTAATCAGAAGATCAGCTACAGTGCACTGCTCACTCGCTTTTCTGGCATTCGCCACCTGCTTTTTTAGTATAGCTGTTCGGTTCAAGAGCTGCTGGAGCTCTCTATAAAGCATCTTGTGTGCTTTTAATAGTGCAACCTCCTCAGCAAATACTGTCTTCTCCCATCCAGACTGCCTCTCCGTCTCTGTTTGCTGACGTGGCTCTTCCTCTGTCGCTTCTCCTTCAGTTCCTTCTCCTTTTTGCTTCTTCTCCATGTTCTCCCCTTCACTCCCTCGAGCGACTACCCCTGCTACACCACATGCCTGCGGCGACTCTTCCAACTGCTCGTTGGCAGTGGCTCCTCCTGCCTCCGTCCTCTCCTTAACAACGTCACGCTCATTTCTTCCCTCTTCCTGTTTCGACATGTGCTGCTGCTCTTGCTGCTGTTGCTGTCCGCGTAGCGTGTGATAGAGTGGGGTCTGCAACTGTTGTCTCACACGATGCTCTGCGTCCTTAGCCGTCATTCTCCACTCACTGGCTTCGTTCGCCCATTGACGCGCACGCTGCAGTAAGGCATTCAAACCTTTTTTTGTGTTGTTGAGATGATGCATAAGGTTGAGTTGCTCTTGTAACATCGCTGCTACTAGAATGTCTGCTGCATCCGCCGCTTGACTAGTAGTCTCCTGCAGTTCTTGCTGCACCATCTGTCGTAAAGCAGCTAGCACAGCCCGCAGTTTTGTCAATAGAGACAAATTGTTACTATTCGACATTATTATAATATCTTTCTTTCTTGTGAGAGCCTCACTTGAGTAGAGCTCCCACGGTCGCTGCTGCAACCATGTACTCACTTCTTGTGCGTGTGATGCTGCTAGTGCCACCCACCGGCCATACATTCGAGCTTCATGTTGGAGTTCTCGTAACTTGTATACGTGCTGTATTTTCGCTCGTCTATCGTCTTCTATTCGTTTGAGCTCTTTCTCTTCTTCCTCGAGGGAAGTCCCTGTTGGTTCTTTTTTCACTACTTCTTTCTCTAATGGCAATAATAAGGACCCCGTCTCTTCGAATCCCTTCTCAGCTTCGATATCCGTCGGTGTCACCTTCTCTGCCTTGTCTGCAGGTCCTTCTCCTTTTCCTCCTGCTGCTGCTTTTCCTTCTTCTCTTTCCTCCTCGTTCTCTTTTTCCTTGTCATTCCTCCCGGTCTGTCTCGTCTCTTCCGGTGAACCTGCTGCCTCTTCTGCTGTAGATATCGCATCCCCCTGCTCTTTCTTTGTGACTTGCTGCAGGCCCTCTCCTATGCTTGAGTCCTGCACGGTGTGAGTCTTCATCTTCTGCTGCTGTCGCTCCTGATCAGCTTCTTCATGATTGCTACCATCACCCTCACCTGGAGCATCCACACGGTTCTCAGGCTCTATATTTTCTTCTCTTTCCTGTTGCTGCGCCCTCAGTGCTTCCGCGTGTTGCTCATAGAGCGTCAAAAAGTGGCGTGTAGCTGCAGCAGCAAATGACTGCGTCCTCTTCACAAGTTCCTTGTATCTATCGATCCGAGACTTCACTTGTTGCCTCAAACGTTGGACGACAGCAGCTAGCAGCTTACTTCCTAGTTGTTGCAGCTTTAGTACTTGCTGCTCTGTTTCTGGTACATCCTTGCTGATTGCCATTGCCATACCTACTACTTGTGATCGTGATGCTGCGAAGTTGAGTCTCAATGATGCAGGCAGGACTTTTTCTTTCTCAGCTGCTGCCCGTAAGATCCGTTGAAGTTTCTGGAGACTGTCTGTGAAGTGCTGCCATGCTGAAACAACAGCTTCATGAGCTTCCGCTGCCGCTGCATACTGTTCTTCTCCTGCAACCACTTGTCGTCTCTCGATCTCCTCTTGCCTTCTTTGTTCATCATTGATATTGCTATTATACAGAGCCACTGCATTTGCAACAGCAGCAGCAGCAGCATCCTCATCATCATCATAATTATTACTACTAAGGCTAAGTGAACTTCCAGTCGGTGTGTCCATCGGGATTGTAGTAGCCTCTTCTACCGTCGACATCGGATCACCACCAGCAGTAGTTGTAGTTACCTTTATAGCAAAACGTTTTGTATTCTCCATGAACAGCTGCAAAGAATTTGATGTTTGTGAGAGATCATCCAGAGCTACACGTAGCTGTTTTTTGGCCTTGACTACTTTAAACAGTGTATTGCTAATGCTCTCAATCTCTCCCGGCAGCTGCGCTGCGCTTTTCTTGTAGAATGCAGAGAGAAATCCATGCAGTCTAGCTGCATCAGAAACAAACGATGCGTGCAGCGCTGTCGAGCGTTGTGTACTGCTCTCTAGACTACCACTCACACTTGCAAGAATGGCTTGTAAATTCTGCAGTAGCGAATGCAGCGGCCTCAGGGAAGGACCGTTAGCTGTCACTAGCATGATTTGTCCGATTTCATATTCATATGCTTCGAGGTCTTCTAGAGCTTCTTCGAAACGTGGATCTGTCGCTGCCGCCAAGTATTCTACGGTACGTCTGAATTGCTGCAACGCTGCCTTAACCTTCACGCCAACCACTACGTAGTCAGCCATTTCTCCAAATGCGATATCCACTACATCATTTTCATTCGCTGGTGCCGTTAGGTTTCCTCCGTTGTCAGCTGAAGCTGTCGTGTCTGCCTTATCAGCTGCTGGAGCTGCTACGGATCCTCCATTATTAGCTGTAGCTTGTGCATTTGTTGCAGTAGTAAGAGCTCTCGTACTACTATTATTATTTAGAGCTTCTAAATTATTAGCTGTAGTACCTGCCACGTCTGCCGTATGAGGCGTAGCAGTAGCTGTTACTGCCATGTCTTCCTCTGCCCCTGCTATTGCAGCAGCAGCAGGTGTGTCTCCTCGTTTTGTGGGGCTGACGCCGGCAGGGGTCCGGCTTTGAGTTACTTCTGGTAATCTAGAGACAGTAGTTTCATCACCTCGACGCTCGACACCGTGCTCAGCAGCCAGAAAAGATTGTGCTAGTTCTGCTCTCTCTTCTTCTGCCTGTTGATTTCTTGTAGACGCTTCCATCTCCAAGGCAGACTTTGTCTTGTAAGCAGTACTCGTCTCCATTCCATCTCCCTGCAGCTCGCTTGAGTGAGATTGCCTTTGCTGCTGTTGCTGCTGCCGCTCTGGGTGATTGTTTGCAAGGTCATTCAGTGCCGTTTCCTCTCTCAGTAACGAGCTGCTGTGCCGGCTTACTAAGTCGTCTACAAGTGCGTGGAAAATGGCTGCTGCACGTTCAGGTGCAACAGACGCTTGGACTTCCGCTGCTGTGGACAGCGCTTGATACATGTCTGCTTTCTGAAAGGCCGCTAACAAAGATAGCTGCAGCTGCTCATACAAGGTGCTTTCTTCTCGCATAGATTCCAGGAGCTCTGTTTCTGCTGCACCGTTGACTGCCCACTCAATACGACGCAAATGAAGAAGTCTTAGTGTTTCTCTGTCTTTTCTATAAGCATTAACGAACAGCTTCTTCACATCGCTAAACTGCGATGCCGCAACAGGGTTTTCAACATTAGCACGCAGCACTGCTTCTTCTGGCTTTCCCTCTTCCTCCAGTTGCTCGTCTACTACCTCCGTTCTACTATTATCATCCACCTCCTCTTCTCTTCCTCCGAATTCCTCTTCTCCTTCTTTGTTTTCCTCTACTTCATGCTCATTATCAGCATCGTCCTCTTCTCCCTTTTGCCACGTCCCCTGTTTGCGCCGTTTCTGCGCAGTCCTTCGGTCACCAGCGGTATTAGTAGTAGTAGTAGTACTACTACTACTAATAGTAGTACGACTAATACCACTATTACTACTAGTAGTATTAGTAATATTACTGCTACTGCTGCTGTCTTCGTCTACGTCTGCTAGAATTAGGCTGGTGCTGTCAGGCTCTTCCTCCACCAGTTTTCCGTCGTTTTTACTCGCCATCGCGTGACTGTCGTGTGTTCTAGTCTTGTCTCTGATTAAACCATCTTCCTCCTTCTTTTCGGGCAGACGCCAAATAGGACCCAGACGAGCTCTCACTGTCTCTAGTGGTAGTAACAGGTCACCCTGGATATGCAGTAGGAGCTTCCCCAAGGCATGCAGCACATCATTTACTTGCTGCCACCCGTCAACCTGTTTTAAGGCCACTTTGTATCTCTCGATTCCCTCCTTGAAACCTGAGAGCCTCTTCCTTCTTCTTCGGACACTATGGCGTGATATAAACTCTTCCCTCTCTCCATCAGCACTCATCGATGATGCTACATCACCACTCACTCCTCCTCCTCCTCCACCCCCAGCCTCTGCTCCTCCTCCTTCACCCCCATCACGTTGCTCCAGGCCATCGAGGAGTGTGTTAACAGCAGCAGTTTGCTTCTGAAGACGTACTAACACTTTCAACCGATCCTCTGCTCCTGTGGCCAATGACTTCAATAAGAGCGTGCTGGCAGGTCCCTCTGTAAGACCACGTAAGAAACTCACCCAGAAGGGAACGCTCGAAACAGATGCACAGGCATATAATGCTCTATGTACGCGCTCGAATGCTGTTGATGCCGCTGCTTCTAGGCGTTGTTGCCGCTCCATTCTGGAAGCACGAAGTCTTTGCTCTTGCATAGCCAGTGCGATGAGACGCTGGTGCACTGCAGGGTCTGGATACAAAGAAGCCCCAGTCGCGTCGTCCACCATATGCTGTGTACTACTGTCGCCGTTGCCCTTGCTTTTGCCTCTCATCTTCATATTTCTCATATACGCACTACTACTACGAGTATTTGTGATAAAACTAGTACTACTGCTACTGGTACCATAACTAGCACCAATCCTACTGCTACCAGCACCACCACTAGTAGTACTGTGACCAGCACTACTAGTAGTATTGTCTCTGCGTCGTCTCCTTACTCCAAAGACAGACTGAAGAGCAGGGTCATCTTGTATACTTAACGGCTGCATCATAGGAATGGACTCTAGAAAACGACTGCGAAAAGTCATCTGCTTCAGACACTGCCTCCCAATGCTGACTTGGTAAAGTGCTGCAGGAAGCACCTCCTCTAGTAGTTGTAGCAGTTGCTGTTGAGCCACGTCGGACGCAGAAATGACTTCAAGAATAGGTGTCGTGTGCTGTCGAGTCTTTTCGAGTCGATCTGCTTGACGAAAACACCGGTTGACTGCTGCTTCCGCCATGGCACTGTATACCTCGAGCTCGTTTAATACTCCTTCAAACAGTGTCGCCTCGTTAGCTTCCTTCTTCTCTCTTGCGGTAGGGCTGCGACCAGCTGGAAGACTATCACTGACGTTGCTGTCACGAACTCGAACACCACTACTACTACCCCTACTATAGTCACCGCCAGTACCAGTACCAGTACTACGACTCTCGTCAGTATTAGCGAACATCAGTAATACATCTAAAACTTCTTGGAGGCCTTTCACTTCCGCAGCGCGGGAGCGTATAACAGATCCTCGTAGGTTTCCTAGTACTGTCTTCTCTGCATATTCTATTATACTTGACATACTTCCCGTCAACAGCTCTAGTTGTTCGACAACCTCCTCTCCACCGTCGTCTTTTTCTACAATCTTTATTGCTGCAGCTCCTCCTCCATCAGCTCGTTCTGCTGCAGCCCCCGCTTTCGCTATATATGCATCTTTCGAGAATTGCCCTCCTCCTAACACAGATGTCACTACTGGTCTTGTATTTGTAACGAGCAGTGCTGTTGATTCATCAACAGTATCACTCGCCTGACGTACTCCTGCCTTCGCTGCAGATACTGTTGCAGAAGCTCTTTGCAACAGGTCCATGTCTTCCTCTAGTTGCTGCACCAAAATTTTATTAAACACGCACATACAAACACACACATGTCAAACGTATTGAAAAGGCCGGCACAGAAACATGATTACCCACACAACATATATATATATATGTTATATTCACAAATGTATGCTATCATCATGTATACTACCATAAATATTATACACACTACTCATATATATAGAGCATCTCTATCATACCAGCATCGGAAGTACTAGTTTAAGCCACATACACAACAATTCCATCGCAATACATATATATATATATATCTAGTTACATTACATATATTATATGTACACATAATACATGTATACTATGTAGGTCCTAACATATATCCCTATGTCACCACCATTATCAACACGCATATGCAAAATTGACCTACTTCATCAGCTCCAAATGTGCATGAAAACAAACAGAGCAGCGATCTCTTGTTGATGTACTCGAAAGTAAGAATTTCCACCATGCAGCACGTCTCGTCAATAGTCAGTATACCCACATCTAATATATATATATATATATATATATATACGTACTGATAGGTATATATATATACATATAAAGTGGCCGGAGCCCCTCTCCTGTGTCTCCGGTCTGTACATGCTAGCACATCTAAGCATACATGTGGGTGTGTGTGTGTACGTATGTATATATATATATACATATATAAGCGTATTTGACTATATACATAGTATTCATATACAGAAGACATGCTTTCATGAACTGTGGAGTATCAGAAGTATGATGAGTTTCAAGCGCAGACCACCATCCTCTACGCGTGAAAGGACGGACAAATTTACTGCAGCCGTAATAACGGCAAACAGCGACAGCATACTGATGGATGTAGATGATGCCATGGAGACTTTCTTTTTGTGTTTCTATAAGAAATGCTTGTCTTCTCAGTTTTACCTTTTATGCTACCTGTGGTTGCCGTGCACCATTTTCACACTGACGACTAATCGCGCCCACGCAGTCCGTGACGAAAAGCATGTGCTCCTCTCGCCAGCGCAACGTGGCTGTGGTAGTACTCCCGTTAGATGAGAGCCCCCACTCCGCTAGTCTCAACAGAAGAAGGAAAAGGTGCAGGTGCTAACTCTTCCTATGAGTGATGATTCAAGGCAATTCCTTCAGCTTTACCACATAAGGAATTAGATGGGGCTATCCCCTCCTATGAGCCATAATTGGGTCTAGCCGCTCTCAGCTATAACACATACAGGGATAATGGGCACGGCTAGTCCCGCGAGAAAGAATACGCCACTAGCTTCCTCATCTATAGTACATATAAAGATAATGTACAGCTAGCGCTCCTCCTACGTCCCCTAATATGAGCTAGTTTCCTCTGCTATAATACAATACCTATGAAAATCATGTGGAGCTAGCTCCCTATTTACGCTCCAGTAGGAGCCAACTCCCGCGGCGATTTTACATATGATAAGATTGTACAGCTAGCCCCGTATGAGCTACAATAGGAGTCAGTTCTCTCTGCTATGATACATCTAAAAATAATGCACAGCAAGCTACATATGATAAGGTTGTACAGCTAGCCCCGTATGAGCTACAATAGGAGTCAGCTCTCTCTGCTATGATACATCTGAAAATAATGCACAGCAAGCTCCCTATGAGCTCTAGTAGGGACTCTCCCCTTATTTACAATACATATACAAATTCTGTATAGAGCTAGTCTTCTATAAGCTATCATATACGTAGAGGAATGAAAGGGAGCTAGCCGCCTCAGCTCCCGTAATCAAAGTGACATGTAGAGTGGCCCTAGCTCTCTATGAGCGCTAATAAAAGAAAACCCTCTTTTCTGCAATGCATATAGAAAACATATGTAGAGCTAGCCCCCGAGAGCTGTTGAGCAATACACAGTGAGAAGTACAACGTATAGCTAATGTAATACCAGTGACGATCTGAACCACAATCGCTATTTCGCAAATTCTTACTGCGGCTTCTGGAGGTATTACGGTATACAGAGAGAATTAATGTGGAGAGACCATCGTTTTCCTATCGGCTGCAGAAACTCACGTGCCTCGTGTCCCTGACAAACGGGAGTAACGTAGAGATACAGTGATCTCTTTACTATACAGAGAACGGTAGTTCACGTTTATTTTTTCCCCAGCCCCACGAGGTGTCTGACGTCTATGTTTCCTTTCAAGCCTAAAACTTATACATGTACATGTGAACGTGACTGTTACGAGGATCACAGCGTTTCTCGTTTTTATGAGTTCCCCTTCCCCCAGTTCCTTCCAAACGAACATACACAAAGACATGTACCTCACTCTTTCTTCACATACATACACATATATACCCAAAGGCGAGAGGAATACGACAGAGAAATAAAAAACGAAGTGGTGCTCTCTCCTCAGACACGACCACACACAGACACACAGAAACATCCACACACTCAGGCGCACACACACACACTTACACATACACTTACACATACACTTACACAAGTACGCACGAAGACACACAGGTATACATACACACGGATATACGAGACGCACGGAGCCACACAGCAGGGAAATAAACGTTTTTCTTCCCAGCCCGAGAATCCCGCCTCTCTGAATGTTCTTCTCTTCGTGGTTTCCGTCTACTTCTCTCGTTACCGGTCTACTACCACAGGCGAGGGCCTCTCTGCCTATCAGAAAGTCGTAGCCGGCCGTCTTTCTATCTCCCTTGCGCGTCTTGTTGCGGTGGACGGGCGACACACACGTCTCCGTCTCCGCATGCTGTACGCTCCTCTCCTCCGCGTAGCCTCTTAAAACATCCTCTCTCTCCCCCTTTCCAATGTCGTTTGTACCCCTGCTCGCACCTCAATATGCCACTAATGGTTAAACATCTCCCTTGATGTCCACTAATATCTCTTGAAGTCACCCTCAGACAGTATACACTGCTTCTCCTTCAAGTCAATCATCCCTCCAGCCTGCTCGAGATTGCCTCGTCTTCATTCGATATACTTCCCACCATACTGTGGTGGGCTGTGTCGTTCTTGTATATACCCCTCCAACATACCGTAGAAGATTGCATCGTCGGCTTGAAATATGTATCTATCCCCCATTCTACATGCAGTGGGCTGCTTCATCCTTATTCTGTAGACCCCTCCAGCATAAAGATGACTGTTTGGGCCTTACTCCCCTCTGTACCACTCCAACATATCCTACCGCGCTTCGCCTTCCCTCCTGTATATACCCCTCCAAGACACCCTCGGTTGCTTTGTCTTGAGTACTCTCTATTTCCCTCCAGCATACCTGGGACCGCTTCACTTTCTTCTATATAGCCCTCCAGCATAAGACAGATTGCTTTGTCTTGAGTACTCTCTTTTTCCCTCCAACATACCTGGGACCGCTTCACCTTTTTCTATATACCCCTCCAGCATAAGACAAATTGCTTTTCTCTTGAGTACTCTCTATTTCCCTCCAGCATACCTGAGACCGCTTCACCTTTTTCTATATACCCCTCCAGCATAAGACAAATTGCTTTTGTCTTGAGTACTGTATTTCCCTCCAACATACCTGGGTTCGCTTCACCTTTTCTTATATAGCCATCCAGCATTTATACCCTTCCAGCATAAGCGAGACTGCTTCGTCTTTGTTGTGAATTTCCCTCCAACGTACCGTTTCCGGCTGCAAGGTCGTCTTGCTTGTATTTACCTCTCCGCGTCATACCGTAGACCGGGCCGTCGCTGCTCTAATACCCCTCCAGAATACCGTGGGCTACTTCAACTTCACCTTATATACCCCTTAAACATACATATACTCCTAATCAGTGCTGATACTACGTCAACCGGGAGGGATGTGACTGTGTCTACTACTATTGCTTCACATTCCCCCCACGTGATTTCTCCTAATTAGACAGTTGCATAATATGTAGACATATGCCATGTATATATACACGTATATATATATATATACGCATTAAGTATATGTACACTTCACACCACTTGTATATATGCATTATGTATCTGTACACTGCACACAATACGTACATACGCAATATATAGATGTACACTCCAGACTACATGTATAAGAACATAATGCATATGTATGTCTTGCTGCCCTGACATCCCACCGTAGACAGAGTTAACACAATCTACACATAGAAAATATAGGCACATATTTGATAAATCAGATCGGAAGAGGATGTCGTGTGCGCTGTGTGTTCGTGTGTACGCTGGTATGGATAATCATGGATCAGTGAAGAGAAGGACGCAACAAAGAGCAGTGCCCAAGCGAATGGAGCACACAGGAGCATACTGCAAGCTCTTTTTCGTAGACTCTAAAGTGTGTATATGTATACAGGAGACATCAGCGATACTAGAGACATTGTGGCGCACATTGACCTTCAGGCTCTTACACGCAGACAGACAGACAGACACACACACACAGACGCATATACAGAGATACAGGAAGACACTATAGTATGTATACATGCATATACATAAACATACATATATACATATAATAGATACCAGTCACACGAAAGGCATGTAGCGCACACTGAACCCCACGCACTCACACACACAGACAGAGTCATAGACACATACACAGGGATACACGAAGACTCTATAGTATGAACATACACATATGCACAATCATAACAGATACCCTTGAAACTAGACGCACACTGAACTTCAGGCACCAAGACACATAGACAGAAACACACATACAAATACACAAACACACCCAGTCACTATAGTTTATCAATATATATATATATATATATATATATATATATATATATGCAGACATACATTTGTAAAGGTAATAGTGAAACTAGAGAAATGCAGTGCAAATTAAGCTTCAAGCACCAACACAAACAGCCAGAGACACAGATACAGGCACATATAATGCTTAAAAACACCCGTACACACATAGACACGCAAAAATAGCCGCACCCAGCTACACGCACGCACCCACTTACACTTGATCTCGCACATTCATATACATGTATACATATATATAAGCTTTAAGCTCCAACAAAAATAGCCAGAGACGCAGACACAGGCACACACAAAACCCAAGGACAACCGTACACACATAGATACGCAAATATAGCCGCCCCCAAGTACACACACACACACACACTTACACGTGAACCCGCACAAATATACGCATATATCTATATCTATCTATCTATCTATCTATATATATATATATATATGTACACACGTCCGAAGTGAAGACACTCGCTTGCCTCCGCAGCTGTCAGCGGATTTGGTAGCCTCTCTGTTGTACACAGACGGGTTCAATGACAAGTATGAAAACAGAAGAAGTCAAAGCAATGGAGGGGAAAGAAGACAAAAGCGCGAAATGTACACGTATGTGTAAGATCTTATTGCCTCTTTCGTATACTTAGCGTATTCGCCCAACAAAGCACTGGCGCACGAAGGGGAAGGAAGGTGCAGCTTCTGTGTTCACAACATTTTAGTCCTCACGTGCACGCACATAACATCATCTCAGTGCTGTACACAAGTAAACACACACTTATTCCCCTCTATCTAGTTTCTCTGTATCCATACTCCTTCCACGGCCCCTTGCGTGTCTGCTCTTCTCTGTAACTACGTTCCACTACCCATCCAGAGCACCCCTCACCGTTCCTCTGCACAATACACCATACATATATATATATATATACACATATATATGTATACTTCATATTCATACCATATATATTGTTTTAGTTCTATGTATACTATCTATCTGTGGGTCTACATAAATATACATAACATACGCAACATACATATACATATATATATGTATATATAGTCATTTTTTACATGTGCTGATCCTGTAGCACTCTTATCACACCCACAAACATAAACATACATCTACAAATATATATATATATATATATGTATATATATGTATGCACATACGTAAATATATTTAGTATGCTTTAGTATGCACCCGTTTGTTAGTTCTGATGTAAGTGGCCTTCGTCTCTGAATAAAGTTTGCTGTGTCTGTAGAAGTATATGCATACATCACTTCTTCTCTACACCAACACATATAAATGTATGTGCACATCTGTATTCCCAGAGTCGTTCTTGCGGTTGTCTCCCTACCTCAATATACTAGCAAAATCGACGTACAAATCAATTCTCTACTCAAATACTTCTTTGCCTTCCTATTGAGGTTGCCACAGTTCCATATATATATATATATATATATGGCGCAGTCTTAGCTACTTGAATCTCTCTTAATGATGCATCCTATACCACTGCTTCGTTTAGTGTTACAGCTCTCGACTCTACGCAGTTCCATATATATATATATATATACGTGTACCTTCTCATACAGAACGCATAGATCTTTAGTGCAAGATGAGCCAGGTCACCATCCTCTCTTCTCTTTTTCCCTCTTAAAAACACGCATACATCTTATATATATATACATATGTATATGTATACGCATATACATATATATGTTTGCACTGTGTATTGTTGTTTGCCTAAGCGTATCTACTGTTGTTCTACTCTTTCCTCAATAGCACAGTTTTTGTTAATATATACATGTATACACGTACATACATATATACACATATATACATACATACGTATATATGTAGAGAGGTATATATATGTTTATGTGATGGAATGCACGCGAGGCTGGCTGCTGTCGTGTGCACATTTCCAGTGAATTCCTTCTCACATGGACGTGAGAGACGTCCACGACGACTACTGACGACACATCGTATGGTCACAAATGTATGTACCATTGTAGTCTCCCATATGTGTTGGACATGGTATCTTCATGTATTAAAGGCAGCCTACAAATTTCCTTGCACCTTTTGCTGCATACCATCTATATTAAAATAATTCTTCCTTTTCGTCTCTCTCCCTCTTTTTCCCTCTCTCTCTTCATCTCTTTCTCTGTGAATTTCTCTCTATATCGCGGGTATGTGTATTACCTCTCCCACTCTCTGTTTGAACGCTCATTGTAAATAGTCACATAGTGGCTATCTTACGGTGATTTTCTGCTTTAGGCTGCACATATTGAAAACCCTCGACTGGAAGAAGTGTGAGCTACAATGTGCTACCACGCTTACTACTACAATTGTTATGCGCTGACCGTGAGGAGATGATCTACTGCTTACTTCTTCTACTGCGTGCTATAATTTCTCTAGACGGACACGGCGTCAAATATAGGAATGCTTCTGATGAACACATTTATGCACCTATCTCGGCATTTCACCCAGATAAAAGAAGACGATGTATTTTGATCGGTGTGAAAAAATGTGAGGCACGAGCGTCAAAATGTGTAACGGTGCAGAAGAGGAAGAAGAAGAAAGCAAAGGAAAAGCCAATCCGCACTGCTGACTAGCCGTCCCTTTTACTCTCTCTCTGACTTCCCCACAGAGACAATCAGTCACAGGGTGTGTATCTCCCCATGCACATGAGCGTTCTTTCCTCGTCAAGCTTTTTCATCCTCTCGACATTCTCTTGCTTACTAAAGCGGCCCTCCTGCACTCCTTTCCCTCTTCGGGTAAGTCTCCTCTTTACAATGTCTATCTCGTAATTTCAGTACATACTCTTACAACTCTGTACTATGATTCACACGTGGACGCCCCCACAAGCACACATATCTAGGGAAACAAACAAAAAAAATAAGCGGGGGGGGCCTACGTATGTCTAGCTAATATTTCACCATATTTGCTGCACGACTTGACTATAAAGTGAGGAGTCATTACCACAAACATAGACTTGCAAATACACACATTACATTCAAAGTGCTCTACGTGTTTCAAGCTAGTAGTCACACATACATGCCTTACGCTACTAGAAGAGATGTGTTTAACAATCTCACAACCACTCCTACGCAGACAAGCACATACACACATATTATAATATATACATCGATTTGTATATATATGTATATGTATACATACGTGGCTATGTCCGTTGTGTTTCTGGTAGGTAAAAACGCATACTGCCTGCGCTACTCGGCTATGAGTAACACTTACGATAGTTCTCCTAGTACGGTTATCCACTCTCTCCGAAAAGCCATGTACACACACGCACGGAGCCATAACGTATATAGACATACGACATACGTAAGAAGGCGTGAGATACGCCCGCTTACTGACACGCCTGTACATCAAACGCTTCTCAGCATATGGCAGGTATATAGTCATGGGGCTAGTGTCCATGCACACCTGCATATATGTAATTAAACATGCGTGTGTGTATATGTGTACACTCCCATGAGGCAGGACAGCAAACAGGAGGAAACAGAATGAAAGAAGAGGAAGATCAAAAAGAAGGCAGACCCCGGTGCCCACCTTGAACTACAGACACACAGCATTCCAAAAGCTCCCTCCGACAGGCCTCATGGCCCGGGGAACGTTTCCTTCTGACACGGTGTAGATGGAGGACCTGCTTTCTCTGCACATCTACGCCCCGACAACACACGACAAGCTCGCGACTGCTGTGAACCTCCCCTTCTAACACTCTATATACCGAGTACCTACTCCTCATACCCGTCCCTACGCCCGCACACAGAAAACTAGCGGCTCCGTTCATATATATACTCACCGCACTAAGCCTCCCTCTTGAAAACACTCTATACAGCGAGTACCTACTCTTCATACCCGTTCCCACGCCCGCACCCGTAACACTAGCGTCCCCGGTCATATATATACTCACCGCACACTACGCCTCCCTTTTGAAAACACTCTATACAGCCAGTACTTACTATTCATACCCGTCCCTACGCCCGCACACATAAAACTACCGGCTCCGGTCATATATATACTCGCCGCAGTAAGCTTCCCTTTTGAAAACACTCTATACAGCGAGCACCTACTCCTCATACCCGTCCCTACGCCTGCACACATAAAACTAGCGGCTCCAGTCATATATATACTCACCGCACTACGCCTGCCTTTTGAAAACACTCTGTACAGCCAGTATTCACTCTTCATACCCGTCCCTACGCCCGCACACATAAAACTAGCGGCTCCGGTCATATATATACTCGCCGCAGTAAGCCTGCCTTTTGAAAACACTCTATACAGCGAGTACCTACCCCTCATACCCCTCCCTACGCCCGCACACATAAAGCTATCGGCTCCGGTCATATATATACTCACCGCACTAAGCCTGCCTTTTGAAAACACTCTATACAGCGAGTACCTTCCCCTCATACCCTTCCCTACGCCCGCACACATAAAACTAGCTGCTCCGGTGGTACATATACTCACCGCAGTAAGCCTGCCTTTTGAAAAAACTCTATACAGCGAGTACCTACCCCTCATACCCCTCCCTACGCCCGCACACATAAAACTAGCGGCTACGGTCATATACATACTCGCCCGACAAAGCCTGTTTTTTGAAAACGCACTATAGAGCAAGTACCTACTCTTCATACCTGTCCCTACGCCCGCAAACATAACACTAGCAGCTCCGGTCATATATATACTCACCGCAATAAGCCTGCCTTTTGAAAACACTCTATACAGCGAGTATCTACTCTTCATACCCGTCCCTACGCCCGCGCAGATGAAACTAGCGGCTCCGGTCATATATATACTCACCGCAGTAACCCTCCATCTTGAAAACACTCTATACAGCGAGTACCTACTCTTCATACCCGTTTCCACGCCCGCACACATTAAACTAGCGGTTCCGGTCATATATATACTCACCGCAGTAAGCCCCCCTCTTGAAAACACTCTGTACGGCGAGTTCCTTCTCTTCATACCCCTCCCCACGCCCGCACAGATAAAACTAGCGGCTCCGGTCATATGTATACTCACTGCATTAAGCCTGCCTTTTGAAAACACTCTACACAGCGAGTACCTACTCTTCATACCCGTTCCTACCCCGCACACATAAGAATAGCGGCTCCGGTCATAGATATACTCACCGCATTAATCCTGCCTTTTGAAAACACTCTACACAGCGAGTACCTACTGTTCATACCCGTTCCTACGCCCGCACACATACAACTAGCGGCTCCAGTCATACATATACTCACCGCACTAAGCCTCCCTTTTGAAAACACTCTATACAGCGAGTACCTACTCCTCATACCCGTCCCTACGCCCGCACACATAAAACTAGCGGCTCCGGTGATATATATACTCACCGCACTAAGCCTCCCTTTTGAAAACACTCTATACAGCGAGTACCTACTCTTCATACCCGTGTCCACGGCCGCACACATAAAACTGGCGCCTCCGGTCATATATATACTCACCACACTAAGACTCCCTTTTAAAAACACTCTATACAGCGAGTACCTACTCCTCATACCCGTCCCTACGCCCGCACACATAAAACTAGCGGCCCCGGTCATATATATACTCACCGCACTAAGCCTCCCTTTTGAAAACACTCTATACAGCGAGTACCTACTCTTAATAACCGTCCCTACCCCCGCACACATAAAGCTAGCGTCTCCGGGGACATATATACTCACCGCACTAAGTCTGCCTTTTTAAAACACTCTATACAGCGAGTACCTTCTCTTCATACCCCTCCTGACGCCCCCACACATAAAACAACCGGCTCCGGTCATATATATATTCACCGCACTAAGCCTCCCTTTTGAATACACTCTATACAGCGAGTACCTACTCTTCATTCCCGTCCCCACGCCCGCACACATAAAACTACCGGCTCCAGTCACACATACACTCACAGCAGTAAGCCTCCCCTTTGAGAAAAATCCATACAGCGAGTACCTAGTCTTCATACCCGTTCCCACGCCCGCACACATAAAACTAGCGGCTCCGGTCATATATATACTCACCGCACTAAGCCTGCTTTTTGAATACACTCTATACAGCGAGTACCTACTCTTCATACCCCTCCCCACGCCCGCACACATAAAATAACCGGCTCCAGTCACACATACACTCACAGCAGTAAGCCTGCCCTTTGAAAAAAATCCATACAGCGAGTACCTACTCTTCATACCCGTTCCCACGCCCGCACACATAAAACTAGCGGCTCCGGTCATACATATATACTCACCGCAGTATGCCTGCCTCCTGAAAACACTCTATACAGCGAGTACCTACTCTTCAAACCCGTTCCCACGCCCGCACACATAAAACTAGCGGCTCCGGTCATATATATACTCACCGCAGTAAGCCTGCCTTTTGAATACACTCTATACAGCGAGTACCTACTCTTCATACCCCTCCCCACGCCCCCACACATAAAACAACCGGCTCCGGTCATATATATATTCACCGCACTAAGCCTCCCTTTTGAATACACTCTATACAGCGAGTACCTACTCTTCATTCCCGTCCCCACGCCCGCACACATAAAACTACCGGCTCCAGTCACACATACACTCACAGCAGTAAGCCTCCCCTTTGAGAAAAATCCATACAGCGAGTACCTACTCTTCATACCCGTTCCCACGCCCGCACACATAATACTAGCGGCTCCGGTCACATATATACTCACCGCACTAAGCCTGCCTTTTTAAAACACTCTATACAGCGGGTACCTACTCTTCACACCCCTCCCTACGCCCGCACAACGTAAAACTAGCGTCTCCGGTCATATATATACTCACCGCACTAAGCCTCCCTTTTGAAAAAACTCTATACGGCGAGTACCTACTCTTCATACCGCTCCCCACGCCCGCACACATAAAACTAGCGGTTCCGGCCATATGTATACTCACCGCACTAAGCCTCCCCTTTGAAAACACTCTATGCACCGAGCTCCTAC
>NW_026698456.1:0-44256 GCF_030435755.1 Ochotona princeps
TGTGCCTAGGACTGAAATGAAGCTTGGTCAGCATCCCACACAAACGAATGCTCCACATGCGGGTTTCACATGCCACCAACTCCACATTCACAGGCAACTTCAGCGCCACAGCCGTTTTCAGATAGCCCTCAATGCAAAGGCTCTACACGCAAATATTGGTGTGAGAGCTAATTGAATCAAGGAAACACTGCATGTTGGTGAAGGGCATATTGAAGAAGGATCAGCCGAGTGGTTCCTGTGGGAGAACAACTCCATTTGGCTCACTAACTTCACAACCATCAGGCTTCCAAGCAGCTCTCAAGGAAACTCAGTTTTCACACTCTATGCTTAGTGCCCTTTGAGTGCACTATATAGGAATGAACCTGGTAGAGCATCCCACACAAACGAATGCTCCACATGCGGGTTTCACATGCCACCAACTCCACATTCACAGGCAACTTCAGCGCCACAGCCGTTTTCAGATAGCCCTCAATGCAAAGGCTCTAGACGCAAATATTGGTGTGAGAGCTAATTCAATCAAGGAAACACTGCATGTTGGTGAAGGGCATATTGAAGAAGGATCAGCCGAGTGGTTCCTGTGGGAGAACAACTCCATTTGGCTCACTAACTTCACAACCATCAGGCTTCCAAGCATCTCTCAAGGAAACTCAGTTTTCACACTCTATGCTTAGTGCCCTTTGAGTGCATTATCTAGGAATGAACATGGTAGAGCATCCCACATGTACGAATGCTCCACTTGCGGGTTTCACATGCCACCAACTCCACATTCTCAGGCAACTTCATCGCCACAGCCGTTTTCAGATAGCCCTCAATGCAAAGGCTCTAGAAGCAAATATTGGTGTGAGAGCTAATTCAATCAAGGAAACATTGCATGTTGGTGAAGGGCATATTGAAGAAGGATCAGCCGATTGGTTCTTGTGGGAGAACAACTCCATTTGGCTCACTAACTTCACACACCATCAGGCTTCCAAGCAGCTCTCAAGGAAACTCATTTTTCACACTCTATGCTTAGTGCTCTTTGAGTGCCTAGGACTGAAATGAAGCTTGGAGAGCATCCCACATAAACGAATGCTCCACATGCGGGTTTCACATGCCACCAACTCCACATTCACAGGCAACTTCAGCGCCACAGCCGTTTTCAGATAGCCCTCAATGCAAAGACTCTAGACGCAAATATTGGTGTGAGAGCTAATTCAATCAAGGAAACACTGCATGTTGGTGAAGGGCATATTGAAGAAGGATCAGCCGAGTGGTTCTTGTGGGAGAACAACTCCATTTGGCTCACTAACTTCACACACCATCAGGCTTCCAAGCAGCTCTCAAGGAAACTCAGTTTTCACACTCTATGCTTAGTGCCCTTTGAGTGCATTATCTAGGAATGAACCTGGTAGAGCATCCCACACAAACGAATGCTCCACATGCGGGTTTCACATGCCACCAACTCCACATTCACAGGCAACTTCAGCGCCACAGCCGTTTTCAGATAGCCCTCAATGCAAAGGCTCTAGACGCAAATATTGGTGTGAGAGCTAATTCAATCAAGGAAACACTGCATGTTGGTTAAGGGCATATTGAAGAAGAATCAGCTGAGTGGTTCTTGTGGGAGAACAACTCCATTTGGCTCACTAACTTTACACACCATCAGGCTTCCAAGCAGCTCTCAAGGAAATTCAGTTTTCACACTCCATGCTTAGTGCTCTTTGAGTGCATTATCTAGGAATGAACATGGTAGAGCATCCCACACAAACGAATGCTCCACGTGCGGGTTTCACATGCCACCAACTCCACATTCACAGGCAACTTCAGCGCCACAGCCGTTTTCAGATAGCCCTCAATGCAAAGGCTCTAGACGCAAATATTGGTGTGAGAGCTAATTCAATCAAGGAAACACTGCATGTTGGTGAAAGGCATATTGAAGAAGGATCAGCCGAGTGGTTCTTGTGGGAGAACAACTCCATTTGGCTCACTAACTTCACACACCATCAGGCTTCCAAGCAGCTCTCAAGGAAACTCAGTTTTCACACTCTATGCTTAGTGCCCTTTGTATCTCTAGGACTGAAATGAACCTGGTAGAGTATCCCACACAAACGAATGCTCCACATGCGGGTTTCACATGCCACCAACTCCACATTCACAGGCAACTTCAGCGCCACAGCCGTTTTCAGATAGCCCTCAATGCAAAGGCTCTAGACGCAAATATTGGTGTGAGAGCTAATTCAATCAAGGAAACACTGCATGTTGGTTAAGGGCATATTGAAGAAGGATCAGCCGAGTGGTTCTTGTGGGAGAACAACTCCATTTGGCTCACTAACTTCACACACCATCAGGCTTCCAAGCAGCTCTCAAGGAAACTCAGTTTTCACACTCTATGCTTAGTGCTCTTTGTGTGCCTAGGACTGAAATGAAGCTTGGTCAGCATCCCACACAAACGAATGCTCCACATGCGGGTTTCACATGCCACCAACTCCACATTCACAGGCAACTTCAGCGCCACAGCCGTTTTCAGATAGCCCTCAATGCAAAGGCTCTACACGCAAATATTGGTGAGAGCTAATTCAATCAAGGAAACACTGCATGTTGGTGAAGGGCATATTGAAGAAGGATCAGCCGAGTGGTTCCTGTGGGAGAACAACTCCATTTGGCTCACTAACTTCACACACCATCAGGCTTCCAAGCAGCTCTCAAGGAAACTCAGTTTTCACACTCTATGCTTAGTGCCCTTTGAGTGCATTATCTAGGAATGAACCTGGTAGAGCATCCCACACAAACGAATGCTCCACATGCGGGTTTCACATGCCACCAACTCCACATTCACAGGCAACTTCAGCGCCACAGCCATTTTCAGATAGCCCTCAATGCAAAGGCTCTAGACGCAAATATTGGTGTGAGAGCTAATTCAATCAAGGAAACACTGCATGTTGGTGAAGGGCATATTGAAGAAGGATCAGCCGAGTGGTTCCTGTGGGAGAACAACTCCATTTGGCTCACTAACTTCACAACCATCAGGCTTCCAAGCAGCTCTCAAGGAAACTCAGTTTTCACACTCTATGCTTAGTGTCCTTTGAGTGCATTATCTAGGAATGAACCTGGTAGAGCATCCCACACGTACGAATGCTCCACTTGCGGTTTTCACATGCCACCAACTCCACATTCACAGGCAACTTCAGCGCCACAGCCGTTTTCAGATAGCCCTCAATGCAAAGGCTGTAGACAGAAATATTGGTGTGAGAGCTAATTCAATCAAGGAAACACTGCATGTTGGTGAAGGGCATATTGAAGAAGGATCAGCCGAGTGGTTCTTGTGGGAGAACAACTCCATTTGGCTCACTAACTTCACACACCATCAGGCTTCCAAGCAGCTCTCAAGGAAACTCAGTTTTCACACTCTATGCTTAGTGCCCTTTGAGTGCATTATCTAGGAATGAACCTGGTAGAGCATCCCACACAAACGAATGCTCCACATGCGGGTTTCACATGCCACCAACTCCACATTCACAGGCAACTTCAGCGCCACAGCCGTTTTCAGATAGCCCTCAATGCAAAGGCTCTAGACGCAAATATTGGTGTGAGAGCTAATTCAATCAAGGAAACACTGCATGTTGGTTAAGGGCATATTGAAGAAGGATCAGCCGAGTGGTTCTTGTGGGAGAACAACTCCATTTGGCTCACTAACTTCACACACCATCAGGCTTCCAAGCAGCTCTCAAGGAAACTCAGTTTTCACACTCCATGCTTAGTGCCCTTTGAGTGCCTAGGACTGAAATGAAGCTTAGAGAGCATCCCACATAAAGGAATGCTCCACATGCGGGTTTCACATGCCACCAACTCCACATTCACAGGCAACTTCAGCGCCACAGCCGTTTTCAGATAGCCCTCAATGCAAAGGCTCTACACTCGAATATTGGTGTGAGAGCTAATTCAATCAAGGAAACACTGCATGTTGGTGAAGGGCATATTGAAGAAGGATCAGCCGAGTGGTTCTTGTGGGAGAACAACTCCATTTGGCTCACTAACTTCACACAGCATCAGGCTTCCAAGCAGCTCTCAAGGAAACTCAGTTTTCACACTCTATGCTTAGTGCCCTTTGAGTGCATTATCTAGGAATGAACCTGGTAGAGCATCCCACACAAACGAATGCTCCACATGCGGGTTTCACATGCCACCAACTCCACATTCACAGGCAACTTCAGCGCCACAGCCGTTTTCAGATAGCCCTCAATGCAAAGGCTCTAGACGCAAATATTGGTGTGAGAGCTAATTGAATCAAGGAAACACTGCATGTTGGTGAAGGGCATATTGAAGAAGGATCAGCCGAGTGGTTCTTGTGGGAGAACAACTCCATTTGGCTCACTAACTTCACAACCATCAGGCTTCCAAGCAGCTCTCAAGGAAACTCAGTTTTCACACTCTATGCTTAGTGCCCTTTGAGTGCATTATCTAGGAATGAACCTGGTAGAGCATCCCACACAAACGAATGCTCCACATGCGGGTTTCACATGCCACCAACTCCACATTCACAGGCAACTTCAGCGCCACAGCCGTTTTCAGATAGCCCTCAATGCAAAGGCTCTAGACGCAAATATTGGTGTGAGAGCTAATTCAATCAAGGAAACACTGCATGTTGGTGAAGGGCATATTGAAGAAGGATCAGCCGAGTGGTTCTTGTGGGAGAACAACTCCATTTGGCTCACTAACTTCACACACCATCAGGCTTCCAAGCAGCTCTCAAGGAAACTCAGTTTTCACACTCTATGCTTAGTGCCCTTTGAGTGCATTATCTAGGAATGAACGTGGTAGAGCATCCCACACAAACGAATGCTCCACTTGCGGTTTTCACATGCCACCAACTCCACATTCACAGGCAACTTCAGCGCCACAGCCGTTTTCAGATAGCCCTCAATGCAAAGGCTCTAGACGCAAATATTGGTGTGAGAGCTAATTGAATCAAGGAAACACTGCATGTTGGTGAAGAGCATATTGAAGAAGGATCAGACGAGTGGTTCTTGTGGGAGAACAACTCCATTTGGCTCACTAACTTCACACACCATCAGGCTTCCAAGCAGCTCTCAAGGAAACTCAGTTTTCACACTCTATGCTTAGTGCCCTTTGTATCTCTAGGACTGAAATGAACCTGGTAGAGCATCCCACACAAACGAATGCTCCACATGCGGGTTTCACATGCCACCAACTCCACATTCACAGGCAACTTCAGCGCCACAGCCGTTTTCAGATAGCCCTCAATGCAAAGGCTCTAGACGCAAATATTGGTGTGAGAGCTAATTCAATCAAGGAAACACTGCATGTTGGTTAAGGGCATATTGAAGAAGGATCAGCCGAGTGGTTCTTGTGGGAGAACAACTCCATTTGGCTCACTAACTTCACACACCATCAGGCTTCCAAGCAGCTCTCAAGGAAACTCAGTTTTCACACTCTATGCTTAGTGCTCTTTGTGTGCCTAGGACTGAAATGAAGCTTGGTCAGCATCCCACACGTACGAATGCTCCACTTGCGGTTTTCACATGCCACCAACTCCACATTCACAGGCAACTTCAGCGCCACAGCCGTTTTCAGATAGCCCTCAATGCAAAGGCTCTAGACGCAAATATTGGTGTGAGAGCTAATTGAATCAAGGAAACACTGCATGTTGGTGAAGGGCATATTGAAGAAGGATCAGCCGAGTGGTTCCTGTGGGAGAACAACTCCATTTGGCTCACTAACTTCACACACCATCAGGCTTCCAAGCAGCTCTCAAGGAAACTCAGTTTTCACACTCTATGCTTAGTGCCCTTTGAGTGCATTATCTAGGAATGAACCTGGTAGAGCATCCCACACGTACGAATGCTCCACATGCGGTTTTCACATGCCACCAACTCCACATTCACAGGCAACTTCAGCGCCACAGCCGTTTTCAGATAGCCCTCAATGCAAAGGCTGTAGACAGAAATATTGATGTGAGAGCTAATTCAATCAAGGATACACTGCATGTTGGTGAATGGCATATTGAAGAAGGATCAGCCGAGTGGTTCTTGTGGGAGAACAACTCCATTTGGCTCACTAACTTTACACACCATCAGGCTTCCAAGCAGCTCTCAAGGAAACTCAGTTTTCACACTCCATGCTTAGTGCTCTTTGTGTGCCTAGGACTGAAATGAAGCTTAGAGAGCATCCCACATAAAGGAATGCTCCACATGCGGGTTTCACATGCCACCAACTCCACATTCACAGGCAACTTCAGCGCCACAGCCGTTTTCAGATAGCCCTCAATGCAAAGGCTCTAGACGCAAATATTGGTGTGAGAGCTAATTGAATCAAGGAAACACTGCATGTTGGTGAAGGGCATATTGAAGAAGGATCAGCCGAGTGGTTCCTGTGGGAGAACAACTCCATTTGGCTCACTAACTTCACACACCATCAGGCTTCCAAGCAGCTCTCAAGGAAACTCAGTTTTCACACTCTATGCTTAGTGCCCTTTGAGTGCATTATCTAGGAATGAACCTGATAGAGCATCCCACACAAACGAATGCTCCACATGCGGGTTTCACATGCCACCAACTCCACATTCACAGGCAACTTCAGCGCCACAGCCGTTTTCAGATAGCCCTCAATGCAAAGGCTCTAGACGCAAATATTGGTGTGAGAGCTAATTCAATCAAGGAAACACTGCATGTTGGTGAAGGGCATATTGAAGAAGGATCAGCCGAGTGGTTCCTGTGGGAGAACAACTCCATTTGGCTCACTAACTTCACAACCATCAGGCTTCCAAGCAGCTCTCAAGGAAACTCAGTTTTCACACTCTATGCTTAGTGCCCTTTGAGTGCATTATCTAGGAATGAACATGGTAGAGCATCCCACACGTACGAATGCTCCACTTGCGGTTTTCACATGCCACCAACTCCACATTCACAGGCAACTTCAGCGCCACAGCCGTTTTCAGATAGCCCTCAATGCAAAGGCTGTAGACAGAAATATTGATGTGAGAGCTTATTCAATCAAGGAAACACTGCATGTTGGTGAATGGCATATTGAAGAAGGATCAGCCGAGTGGTTCTTGTGGGAGAACAACTCCATTTGGCTCACTAACTTTACACACCATCAGGCTTCCAAGCAGCTCTCAAGGAAACTCAGTTTTCACACTCCATGCTTAGTGCTCTTTGAGTGCCTAGGACTGAAATGAAGCTTAGAGAGCATCCCACATAAAGGAATGCTCCACATGCGGGTTTCACATGCCACCAACTCCACATTCACAGGCAACTTCAGCGCCACAGCCGTTTTCAGATAGCCCTCAATGCAAAGGCTCTAGACGCAAATATTGGTGTGAGAGCTAATTGAATCAAGGAAACACTGCATGTTGGTGAAGGGCATATTGAAGAAGGATCAGCCGAGTGGTTCCTGTGGAAGAACAACTCCATTTGGCTCACTAACTTCACACACCATCAGGCTTCCAAGCAGCTCTCAAGGAAACTCAGTTTTCACACTCTATGCTTAGTGCCCATTGAGTGCATTATCTAGGAATGAACATGGTAGAGCATCCCACACAAACGAATGCTCCACATGCGGGTTTCACATGCCACCAACTCCACATTCACAGGCAACTTCAGCGCCACAGCCGTTTTCAGATAGCCCTCAATGCAAAGGCTGTAGACAGAAATATTGATGTGAGAGCTAATTCAATCAAGGAAACACTGCATGTTGGTGAAGGGCATATTGAAGAAGGATCAGCCGAGTGGTTCTTGTGGGAGAACAACTCCATTTGGCTCACTAACTTTACACACCATCAGGCTTCCAAGCAGCTCTCAAGGAAACTCAGTTTTCACACTCCATGCTTAGTGCTCTTTGAGTGCCTAGGACTGAAATGAAGCTTAGAGAGCATAGCACATAAAGGAATGCTCCACATGCGGGTTTCACATGCCGCCAACTCCACATTCACAGGCAACTTCAGCGCCACAGCCGTTTTCAGATAGCCCTCAATGCAAAGGCTTTAGACGCAAATATTGGTGTGAGAGCTAATTCAATCAAGGAAACACTGCATGTTGGTGAAGGGCATATTGAAGAAGGATCAGCCGAGTGGTTCTTGTGGGAGAACAACTCCATTTGGCTCACTAACTTCACACAGCATCAGGCTTCCAAGCAGCTCTCAGGGAAACTCAGTTTTCACACTCTATGCTTAGTGCCCTTTGAGTGCATTATCTAGGAATGAACATGGTAGAGCATCCCACACAAACGAATGCTCCACATGCGGGTTTCACATGCCACCAACTCCACATTCACAGGCAACTTCAGCGCCACAGCCGTTTTCAGATAGCCCTCAATGCAAAGGCTCTAGACGCAAATATTGGTGTGAGAGCTAATTGAATCAAGGAAACACTGCATGTTGGTGAAGGGCATATTGAAGAAGAATCAGCCGAGTGGTTCTTGTGGGAGAACAACTCCATTTGGCTCCCTAACTACACACACCATCAGGCTTCCAAGCAGCTCTCAAGGAAACTCAGTTTTCACACTCTATGCTTAGTGCTCTTTGAGTGCCTAGGACTGAAATGAAGCTTGGAGAGCATCCCACATAAACGAATGCTCCACATGCGGGTTTCACATGCCACCAACTCCACATTCACAGGCAACTTCAGCGCCACAGCCGTTTTCAGATAGCCCTCAATGCAAAGGCTCTAGACGCAAATATTGGTGTGAGAGCTAATTCAATCAAGGAAACACTGCATGTTGGTGAAGGGCATATTGAAGAAGGATCAGCCGAGTGGTTCTTGTGGGAGAACAACTCCATTTGGCTCACTAACTTCACACACCATCAGGCTTCCAAGCAGCTCTCAAGGAAACTCAGTTTTAACACTCTATGCTTAGTGCCCTTTGAGTGCATTATCTAGGAATGAACCTGGTAGAGCATCCCACACAAACGAATGCTCCACATGCGGGTTTCACATGCCACCAACTCCACATTCACAGGCAACTTCAGCGCCACAGCCGTTTTCAGATAGCCCTCAATGCAAAGGCTCTAGACGCAAATATTGGTGTGAGAGCTAATTCAATCAAGGAAACACTGCATGTTGGTTAAGGGCATATTGAAGAAGAATCAGCTGAGTGGTTCTTGTGGGAGAACAACTCCATTTGGCTCACTAACTTCACACACCATCAGGCTTCCAAGCAGCTCTCAAGGAAACTCAGTTTTCACACTCTATGCTTAGTGCCCTTTGAGTGAATTATCTAGGAATGAACATGGTAGAGCATCCCACACAAACGAATGCTCCACATGCGGGTTTCACATGCCACCAACTCCACATTCACAGGCAACTTCAGCGCCACAGCCGTTTTCAGATAGCCCTCAATGCAAAGGCTCTAGACGCAAATATTGGTGTGAGAGCTAATTCAATCAAGGAAACACTGCATGTTGGTGAAAGGCATATTGAAGAAGGATCAGCCGAGTGGTTCTTGTGGGAGAACAACTCCATTTGGCTCACTAACTTCACACACCATCAGGCTTCCAAGCAGCTCTCAAGGAAACTCAGTTTTCACACTCTATGCTTAGTGCCCTTTGTATCTCTAGGACTGAAATGAACCTGGTAGAGCATCCCACACAAACGAATGCTCCACATGCGGGTTTCACATGCCACCAACTCCACATTCACAGGCAACTTCAGCGCCACAGCCGTTTTCAGATAGCCCTCAATGCAAACGCTCTAGACGCAAATATTGGTGTGAGAGCTAATTGAATCAAGGAAACACTGCATGTTGGTGAAGGGCATATTGAAGAAGGATCAGCCGAGTGGTTCCTGTGGGAGAACAACTCCATTTGGCTCACTAATTTCACACACACCATCAGGCTTCCAAGCAGCTCTCAAGGAAACTCAGTTTTCACACTCTATGTTTAGTGCCCTTTGAGTGCATTATCTAGGAATGAACCTGGTAGAGCATCCCACACAAACGAATGCTCCACATGCGGGTTTCACATGCCACCAACTCCACATTCACAGGCAACTTCAGCGCCACAGCCATTTTCAGATAGCCCTCAATGCAATGGCTCTAGACGCAAATATTGGTGTGAGAGCTAATTCAATCAAGGAAACACTGCATGTTGGTGAAAGGCATATTGAAGAAGGATCAGCCGAGTGGTTCTTGTGGGAGAACAACTCCATTTGGCTCACTAATTTCACACACCATCAGGCTTCCAAGCAGCTCTCAAGGAAACTCAGTTTTCACACTCTATGCTTAGTGCCCTTTGTATGGCTAGGACTGAAATGAACCTGGTAGAGCATCCCACACAAACGAATGCTCCACATGCGGGTTTCACATGCCACCAACTCCACATTCACAGGCAACTTCAGCGCCACAGCCGTTTTCAGATAGCCCTCAATGCAAAGGCTCTAGACGCAAATATTGGTGTGAGAGCTAATTCAATCAAGGAAACACTGCATGTTGGTTAAGGACATATTGAAGAAGGATCAGCCGAGTGGTTCTTGTGGGAGAACAACTCCATTTGGCTCACTAACTTCACACACCATCAGGCTTCCAAGCAGCTCTCAAGGAAACTCAGTTTTCACACTCTATGCTTAGTGCTCTTTGAGTGCCTAGGACTGAAATGAAGCTTGGAGAGCATCCCGCATAAAGGAATGCTCCACATGCGGGTTTCACATGCCACCAACTCCACATTCACAGGCAACTTCAGCGCCACAGCCGTTTTCAGATAGCCCTCAATGCAAAGGCTCTAGACGCAAATATTGGTGTGAGAGCTAATTGAATCAAGGAAACACTGCATGTTGGTGAAGGGCATATTGAAGAAGGATCAGCCGAGTGGTTCTTGTGGGAGAACAACTCCATTTGGCTCACTAACTTCACAACCATCAGGCTTCCAAGCAGCTCTCAAGGAAACTCAGTTTTCACACTCTATGCTTAGTGCCCTTTGAGTGCATTATCTAGGAATGAACATGGTAGAGCATCCCACACGTACGAATGCTCCACTTGCGGTTTTCACATGCCACCAACTCCACATTCACAGGCAACTTCAGCGCCACAGCCGTTTTCAGATAGCCCTCAATGCAAAGGCTCTAGACGCAAATATTGATGTGAGAGCTAATTCAATCAAGGAAACACTGCATGTTGGTGAAGGGCATATTGAAGAAGGATCAGCCGAGTGGTTCTTGTGGGAGAACAACTCCATTTGGCTCACTAACTTTACACACCATCAGGCTTCCACGCAGCTCTGAAGGAAACTCAGTTTTCACACTCCCTGCTTAGTGCTCTTTGAGTGCCTAGGACTGAAATGAAGCTTAGAGAGCATCCCACATAAAGGAATGCTCCACATGAGGGTTTCACATGCCACCAACTCCACATTCACAGGCAACTTCAGCGCCACAGCCGTTTTCAGATAGCCCTCAATGCAAAGGCTTTAGACGCAAATATTGGTGTGAGAGCTAATTCAATCAAGGAAACACTGCATGTTGGTGAAGGGCATATTGAAGAAGGATCAGCCGAGTGGTTCTTGTGGGAGAACAACTCCATTTGGCTCACTAACTTCACACACCATCAGGCTTCCAAGCAGCTCTCAAGGAAACTCAGTTTTCACACTCTATGCTTAGTGCCCTTTGAGTGCATTATCTAGGAATGAACCTGGTAGAGCATCCCACACAAACGAATGCTCCACATGCGGGTTTCACATGCCACCAACTCCACATTCACAGGCAACTTCAGCGCCACAGCCGTTTTCAGATAGCCCTCAATGCAAAGGCTCTAGACGCAAATATTGGTGTGAGAGCTAATTCAATCAAGGAAACACTGCATGTTGGTGAAGGGCATATTGAAGAAGGATCAGCCGAGTGGTTCCTGTGGGAGAACAACTCCATTTGGCTCACTAACTTCACAACCATCAGGCTTCCAAGCAGCTCTCAAGGAAACTCAGTTTTCACACTCTATGCTTAGTGCCCTTTGAGTGCATTATCTAGGAATGAACATGGTAGAGCATCCCACACAAACGAATGCTCCACATGCGGGTTTCACATGCCACCAACTCCACATTCACAGGCAACTTCAGCGCCACAGCCGTTTTCAGATAGCCTTCATTGCAAAGGCTCTAGACGCAAATATTGGTGTGAGAGCTAATTCAATCAAGGAAACACTGCATGTTGGTGAAGGGCATATTGAAGAAGGATCAGCCGAGTGGTTCTTGTGGGAGAACAACTCCATTTGGCTCACTAACTTCACACACCATCAGGCTTCCAAGCAGCTCTCAAGGAAACTCAGTTTTCACACTCTATGCTTAGTGCCCTTTGAGTGCATTATCTAGGAATGAACATGGTAGAGCATCCCACACAAACGAATGCTCCACTTGCGGTTTTCACATGCCACCAACTCCACATTCACAGGCAACTTCAGCGCCACAGCCGTTTTCAGATAGCCCTCAATGCAAAGGCTCTAGACGCAAATATTGGTGTGAGAGCTAATTGAATCAAGGAAACACTGCATGTTGGTGAAGGGCATATTGAAGAAGAATCAGCCGAGTGGTTCTTGTGGGAGAACAACTCCATTTGGCTCCCTAACTACACACACCATCAGGCTTCCAAGCAGCTCTCAAGGAAACTCAGTTTTCACACTCTATGCTTAGTGCTCTTTGAGTGCCTAGGACTGAAATGAAGCTTGGAGAGCATCCCACATAAACGAATGCTCCACATGCGGGTTTCACATGCCACCAACTCCACATTCACAGGCAACTTCAGCGCCACAGCCGTTTTCAGATAGCCCTCAATGCAAAGGCTCTAGACGCAAATATTGGTGTGAGAGCTAATTCAATCAAGGAAACACTGCATGTTGGTGAAGGGCATATTGAAGAAGGATCAGCCGAGTGGTTCCTGTGGGAGAACAACTCCATTTGGCTCACTAACTTCACACACCATCAGGCTTCCAAGCAGCTCTCAAGGAAACTCAGTTTTCACACTCAATTCTTATTGTCCTTTGAGTGCATTATCTAGGAATGAACCTGGTAGAGCATCCCACACAAACGAATGCTCCACATGCGGGTTTCACATGCCACCAACTCCACATTCACAGGCAACTTCAGCGCCACAGCCGTTTTCAGATAGCCCTCAATGCAAAGGCTCTAGACTCAAATACTGGTGTGAGAGCTAATTCAATCAAGGAAACACTGCATGTTGGTGAAGGGCATATTGAAGAAGGATCAGCTGAGTGGTTCCTGTGGGAGAACAACTCCATTTGGCTCACTAACTTCACAACCATCAGGCTTCCAAGCAGCTCTCAAGGAAACTCAGTTTTCACACTCCATGCTTAGTGCTCTTTGAGTGCCTAGGACTGAAATGAAGCTTAGAGAGCATCCCACATAAAGGAATGCTCCACATGCGGGTTTCACATGCCACCAACTCCACATTCACAGGCAACTTCAGCGCCACAGCCGTTTTCAGATAGCCCTCAATGCAAAGGCTCTAGACGCAAATATTGGTGTGAGAGCTAATTGAATCAAGGAAACACTGCATGTTGGTGAAGGGCATATTGAAGAAGGATCAGCCGAGTGGTTCTTGTGGGAGAACAACTCCATTTGGCTCACTAACTTCACACACCATCATGCTTCCAAGCAGCTCTCAAGGAAACTCAGTTTTCACACTCTATGCTTAGTGCTCTTTGTGTGCCTAGGACTGAAATGAAGCTTGGAGAGCATCCCACACAAACGAATGCTCCACATGCGGGTTTCACATGCCACCAACTCCAGATTCACAGGCAACTTCAGCGCCACAGCCGTTTTCAGATAGCCCTCAATGCAAAGGCTCTAGACGCAAATATTGGTGTGAGAGCTAATTCAATCAAGGAAACACTGCATGTTGGTGAAGGGCATATTGAAGAAGAATCAGCCGAGTATTTCTTGTGGGAGAACAACTCCATTTGGCTCACTAACTTCACACACCATCAGGCTTCCAAGCAGCTCTCAAGGAAACTCAGTTTTCACACTCTATGTTTAGTGCCCTTTGAGTGCATTATCTAGGAATGAACCTGGTAGAGCATCCCACACAAACGAATGCTCCACATGCGGGTTTCACATGCCACCAACTCCACATTCACAGGCAACTTCAGCGCCACAGCCGTTTTCAGATAGCCCTCAATGCAAAGGCTCTAGACGCAAATATTGGTGTGAGAGCTAATTCAATCAAGGAAACACTGCATGTTGGTGAAGGGCATATTGAAGAAGGATCAGCCGAGTGGTTCCTGTGGGAGAACAACTCCATTTGGCTCACTAACTTCACAACCATCTGGCTTCCAAGCAGCTCTCAAGGAAACTCAGTTTTCACACTCTATGCTTAGTGCCCTTTGAGTGCATTATCTAGTAACGAACATGGTAGAGCATCCCACACAAACGAATGCTCCACATGCGGGTTTCACATGCCACCAACTCCACATTCACAGGCAACTTCAGCGCCACAGCCGTTTTCAGATAGCCCTCAATGCAAAGGCTCTAGACGCAAATATTGGTGTGAGAGCTAATTCAATCAAGGAAACACTGCATGTTGGTGAAGGGCATATTGAAGAAGAATCAGCCGAGTATTTCTTGTGGGAGAACAACTCCATTTGGCTCACTAACTTCACACACCATCAGGCTTCCAAGCAGCTCTCAAGGAAACTCAGTTTTCACACTCTATGTTTAGTGCCCTTTGAGTGCATTATCTAGGAATGAACCTGGTAGAGCATCCCACACAAACGAATGCTCCACATGCGGGTTTCACATGCCACCAACTCCACATTCACAGGCAACTTCAGCGCCACAGCCGTTTTCAGATAGCCCTCAATGCAAAGGCTCTAGACGCAAATATTGGTGTGAGAGCTAATTCAATCAAGGAAACACTGCATGTTGGTGAAGGGCATATTGAAGAAGAATCAGCCGAGTGGTTCTTGTGGGAGAACAACTCCATTTGGCTCCCTAACTAGACACACCATCAGGCTTCCAAGCAGCTCTCAAGGAAACTCAGTTTTCACACTCTATGCTTAGTGCTCTTTGAGTGCCTAGGACTGAAATGAAGCTTGGAGAGCATCCCACATAAACGAATGCTCCACATGCGGGTTTCACATGCCACCAACTCCACATTCACAGGCAACTTCAGCGCCACAGCCGTTTTCAGATAGCCCTCAAAGCAAAGGCTCTAGACGCAAATATTGGTGTGAGAGCTAATTCAATCAAGGAAACACTGCATGTTGGTGAAGGGCATATTGAAGAAGGATCAGCCGAGTGGTTCTTTTGGGAGAACAACTCCATTTGGCTCACTAACTTCACAACCATCAGGCTTCCAAGCAGCTCTCAAGGAAACTCAGTTTTCACACTCTATGTTTAGTGCCCTTTGAGTGCATTATCTAGGAATGAACCTGGTAGAGCATCCCACACAAACGAATGCTCCACATGCGGGTTTCACATGCCACCAACTCCACATTCACAGGCAACTGCAGCGCCACAGCCGTTTTCAGATAGCCCTCAATGCAAAGGCTCTAGACGCAAATATTGGTGTGAGAGCTAATTCAATCAAGGAAACACTGCATGTTGGTGAAGGGCATATTGAAGAAGGATCAGCCGAGTGGTTCCTGTGGGAGAACAACTCCATTTGGCTCACTAACTTCACAACCATCAGGCTTCCAAGCAGCTCTCAAGGAAACTCAGTTTTCACACTCTATGCTTAGTGCCCTTTGAGTGCATTATCTAGGAATGAACCTGGTAGAGCATCCCACACGTACGAATGCTCCACATGCGGGTTTCACATGCCACCAACTCCACATTCACAGGCAACTTCAGCGCCACAGCCGTTTTCAGATAGCCCTCAATGCAAAGGCTCTAGACGCAAATATTGGTGTGAGAGCTAATTCAATCAAGGAAACACTGCATGTTGGTGAAGGGCATATTGAAGAAGGATCAGCCGAGTGGTTCTTGTGGGAGAACAACTCCATGTGGCTCACTAACTTCACACACCATCAGGCTTCCAAGCAGCTCTCAAGGAAACTCAGTTTTCACACTCTATGCTTAGTGCCCTTTGAGTGCATTATCTAGGAATGAACCTGGTAGAGCATCCCACACAAACGAATGCTCCACATGCGGGTTTCACATGCCACCAACTCCACATTCACAGGCAACTTCAGCGCCACAGCCGTTTTCAGATAGCCCTCAATGCAAAGGCTCTAGACGCAAATATTGGTGTGAGAGCTAATTCAATCAAGGAAACACTGCATGTTGGTGAAGGGCATATTGAAGAAGGATCAGCCGAGTGGTTCTTGTGGGAGAACAACTCCATTTGGCTCACTAACTTCACACACCATCAGGCTTCCAAGCAGCTCTCAAGGAAACTCAGTTTTCACACTCTATGTTTAGTGCCCTTTGAGTGCATTATCTAAGAATGAACCTGGTAGAGCATCCCACACAAACGAATGCTCCACATGCGGGTTTCACATGCCACCAACTCCACATTCACAGGCAACTTCAGCGCCACAGCCGTTTTCAGATAGCCCTCAATGCAAAGGCTCTAGACGCAAATATTGGTGTGAAAGCTAATTCAATCAAGGAAACACTGCATGTTGGTGAAGGGCATATTGAAGAAGGATCAGCCGAGTGGTTCTTGTGGGAGAACAACTCCATTTGGCTCACTAACTTCACACACCATCAGGCTTCCAAGCAGCTCTCAAGGAAACTCAGTTTTCACACTCTATGCTTAGTGCTCTTTGAGTGCCTAGGACTGAAATGAAGCTTGGAGAGCATCCCGCATAAAGGAATGCTCCACATGCGGGTTTCACATGTCACCAACTCCACATTCACAGGCAACTTCAGCGCCACAGCCGTTTTCAGATAGCCCTCAATGCAAAGGCTCTAGACGCAAATATTGGTGTGAGAGCTAATTCAATCAAGGAAACACTGCACGTTGGTAAAGGGCATATTGAAGAAGAAGGATCAGCCGAGTGGTTCTTGTGGGAGAACAACTCCATTTGGCTCACTAACTTCACACACCATCAGGCTTCCAAGCAGCTCTCAAGGAAACTCAGTTTTCACACTCTATGCTTAGTGCCCTTTGAGTGCATTATCTAGGAATGAACCTGGCAGAGCATCCCACACAAACGAATGCTCCACATGCGGGTTTCACATGCCACCAACTCCACATTCACAGGCAACTTCAGCGCCACAGCCGTTTTCAGATAGCCCTCAATGCAAAGGCTCTAGACACAAATATTGGTGTGAAAGCTAATTCAATCAAGGAAACACTGCATGTTGGTGAAGGGCATATTGAAGAAGAATCAGCCGAGTGGTTCTTGTGGGAGAACAACTCCATTTGGCTCACTAACTTCACACACCATCAGGCTTCCAAGCAGCTCTCAAGGAAACTCAGTTTTCACACTCCATGCTTAGTGCTCTTTGAGTGCCTAGGACTGAAATGAAGCTTAGAGAGCATCCCACATAAAGGAATGCTCCACATGCGGGTTTCACATGCCACCAACTCCACATTCACAGGCAACTTCAGCGCCACAGCCGTTTTCAGATAGCCCTCAATGCAAAGGCTCTAGACGCAAATATTGGTGTGAGAGCTAATTGAATCAAGGAAACACTGCATGTTGGTGAAGGGCATATTGAAGAAGGATCAGCCGAGTGGTTCTTGTGGGAGAACAACTCCATTTGGCTCACTAACGTCACACACCATCAGGCTTCCAAGCAGCTCTCAAGGAAACTCAGTTTTCACACTCTATGCTTAGTGCCCTTTTTGTGCCTAGGACTGAAATGAAGCTTGGAGAGCATCCCACACAAACGAATGCTCCACATGCGGGTTTCACATGCCACCAACTCCACATTCACAGGCAACTTCAGCGCCACAGCCGTTTTCAGATAGCCCTCAATGCAAAGGCTCTAGACGCAAATATTGGTGTGAGAGCTAATTCAATCAAGGAAACACTGCATGTTGGTGAAGGGCATATTGAAGAAGAATCAGCCGAGTGGTTCTTGTGGGAGAACAACTCCATTTGGCTCCCTAACTACACACACCATCAGGCTTCCAAGCAGCTCTCAAGGAAACTCAGTTTTCACACTCTATGATTAGTGCTCTTTGAGTGCCTAGGACTGAAATGAAGCTTGGAGAGCATCCCACATACACGAATGCTCCACATGCGGGTTTCACATGCCACCAACTCCACATTCACAGGCAACTTCAGCGCCACAGCCGTTTTCAGATAGCCCTCAATGCAAAGGCTCTAGACGCAAATATTGGTGTGAGAGCTAATTCAATCAAGGAAACACTGCATGTTGGTGAAGGGCATATTGAAGAAGGATCAGCCGAGTGGTTCCTGTGGGAGAACAACTCCATTTGGCTCACTAACTTCACACACCATCAGGCTTCCAAGCAGCTCTCAAGGAAACTCAGTTTTCACACTCTATGTTTAGTGCCCTTTGAGTGCATTATGTAGGAATGAACCTGGTACAGCATCTCACACAAACGAATGCTCCACATGCGGGTTTCACATGCCACCAACTCCACAATCACAGGCAACTTCACCGCCACAGCCGTTTTCAGATAGCCCTCAATGCAAAGGCTCTAGACGCAAATATTGGTGTGAGAGCTAATTCAATCAAGGAAACACTGCATGTTGGTGAAGGGCATATTGAAGAAGGATCAGCCGAGTGGTTCTTGTGGGAGAACAACTCCATTTGGCTCACTAACTTCACACACCATCAGGCTTCCAAGCAGCTCTCAAGGAAACTCAGTTTTCACACTCTATGCTTAGTGCCCTATGTATTGCTAGGACTGAAATGAACCTGGTAGAGCATCCCACACAAACGAATGCTCCACATGCGGGTTTCACATGCCACCAACTCCACATTCACACGCAACTTCAGCGCCACAGCCGTTTTCAGATAGCCCTCAATGCAAAGGCTCTAGACGCAAATATTGGTGTGAGAGCTAATTCAATCAAGGAAACACTGCATGTTGGTGAAGGGCATATTGAAGAAGGATCAGCCGAGTGGTTCTTGTGGGAGAACAACTCCATTTGGCTCACTAACTTCACACACCATCAGGCTTCCAAGCAGCTCTCAAGGAAACTCAGTTTTCACACTCTATGCTTAGTGCCCTTTGAGTGCATTATCTAAGAATGAACCTGGTAGAGCATCCCACACAAACGAATGCTCCACATGCGGGTTTCACATGCCACCAACTCCACATTCACAGGCAACTTCAGTGCCACAGCCGTTTTCAGATACCCCTCAATGCAAAGGCTCTAGACGCAAATATTGGTGTGAAAGCTAATTCAATCAAGGAAACACTGCATGTTGGTGAAGGGCATATTGAAGAAGGATCAGCCGAGTGGTTCTTGTGGGAGAACAACTCCATTTGGCTCACTAACTTCACACACCATCAGGCTTCCAAGCAGCTCTCAAGGAAACTCAGTTGTCACACTCTATGCTTAGTGCACTTGAGTGCATTATCTAGGAATGAAACTGGGAGAGCATCAAACACAAACGAATGCTCCACATGCGGGTTTCACATGCCACCAACTCCACATTCACAGGCAACTTCAGCGCCACAGCCGTTTTCAGATAGCCCTCAATGCAAAGGATCTACACTCGAATATTGGTGTGAGAGCTAATTCAATCAAGGAAACACTGCATGTTGGGGAAGGGCATATTGAAGAAGAATCAGCCGAGTGGTTCTTGTGGGAGAACAACTCCATTTGGCTCACTAACTTCACACACCATCAGGCTTCCAAGCAGCTCTCAAGGAAACTCAGTTTTCACACTCTATGCTTAGTGCCCTTTGAGTGCATTATCTAGGAATGAACCTGGTAGAGCATCCCACACAAACGAATGCTCCACATGCGGGTTTCACATGCCACCAACTCCACATTCACAGGCAACTTCAGCGCCACAGCCGTTTTCAGATAGCCCTCAATGCAAAGGCTCTAGACGCAAATATTGGTGTGAGAGCTAATTCAATCAAGGAAACACTGCATGTTGGTGAAGGGCATATTGAAGAAGGATCAGCCGAGTGGTTCTTGTGGGAGAACAACTCCATTTGGCTCACTAACTTCACACACCATCAGGCTTCCAAGCAGCTCTCAAGGAAACTCAGTTTTCACACTCTATGCTTAGTGCCCTTTGAGTGCATTATCTAAGAATGAACCTGGTAGAGCATCCCACACAAACGAATGCTCCACATGCGGGTTTCACATGCCACCAACTCCACATTCACAGGCAACTTCAGTGCCACAGCCGTTTTCAGATACCCCTCAATGCAAAGGCTCTAGACGCAAATATTGGTGTGAAAGCTAATTCAATCAAGGAAACACTGCATGTTGGTGAAGGGCATATTGAAGAAGAAGGATCAGCCGAGTGGTTCTTGTGGGAGAACAACTCCATTTGGCTCACTAACTTCACACACCATCAAGCTTCCAAGCAGCTCTCAAGGAAACTCAGTTTTCACACTCTATGCTTAGTGCCCTTTGAGTGCATTATCTAGGAATGAACCTGGTAGAGCATCCCACACAAACGAATGCTCCACATGCGGGTTTCACATGCCACCAACTCCACATTCACAGGCAACTTCAGCGCCACAGCCGTTTTCAGATAGCCCTCAATGCAAAGGCTCTAGACGCAAATATTGGTGTGAGAGCTAATTCAATCAAGGAAATACTGCTTGTTGGTTAAGGGCATATTGAAGAAGAAGGATCAGCCTTGTGGTTCTTGTGGGAGAACAACTCCATTTGGCTCACTAACTTCACACACCATCAGGCTTCCAAGCAGCTCTCAAGGAAACTCAGTTTTCACACTCTATGCTTAGTGCCCTTTGAGCGCATGATCTAGGAATGAACCTGGTAGAGCATCCCACACAAACGAATGCTCCACATGCGGGTTTCACATGCCACCAACTCCACATTCACAGGCAACTTCAGCGCCACAGCCGTTTTCAGATAGCCCTCAATGCAAAGGCTCTAGACACAAATATTGGTGTGAGAGCTAATTCAATCAAGGAAACACTGCATGTTGGTGAAGGGCATATTGAAGAAGGATCAGCCGAGTGGTTCTTGTGGGAGAACAACTCCATTTGGCTCACTAACTTCACACACCATCAGGCTTCCAAGCAGCTCTCAAGGAAACTCAGTTTTCACACTCTATGCTTAGTGCCCTTTGAGTGCATTATCTAGGAATGAACCTGGTAGAGCATCCCACACAAACGAATGCTCCACATGCGGGTTTCACATGCCACCAACTCCACATTCACAGGCAACTTCAGCGCCACAGCCGTTTTCAGATAGCCCTCAAAGCAAAGGCTCTAGACGCAAATATTGGTGTGAGAGCTAATTCAATCAAGGAAACACTGCATGTTGGTGAAGGGCATATTGAAGAAGGATCAGCCGAGTGGTTCTTGTGGGAGAACAACTCCATTTGGCTCACTAACTTCACACACCATCAGGCTTCCAAGCAGCTCTCAAGGAAACTCAGATTTCACACTCTATGCTTAGTGCTCTTTGAGTGCCTAGGACTGAAATGAAGCTTGGAGAGCATCCCGCATAAAGGAATGCTCCACATGCGGGTTTCACATGCCACCAACTCCACATTCACAGGCAACTTCAGCGCCACAGCCGTTTTCAGATAGCCCTCAATGCAAAGGCTCTAGACGCAAATATTGGTGTGAGAGCTAATTCAATCAAGGAAACACTGCATGTTGGTAAAGGGCATATTGAAGAAGAAGGATCAGCCGAGTGGTTCTTGTGGGAGAACAATTCCATTTGGCTCACTAACTTCACACACCATCAGGCTTCCAAGCAGCTCTCAAGGAAACTCAGTTTTCACACTCTATGCTTAGTGCCCTTTGAGTGCATTATCTAGGAATGAACCTGGCAGAGCATCCCACACAAATGAATGCTCCACATGCGGGTTTCACATGCCACCAACTCCACATTCACACGCAACTTCAGCGCCACAGCCGTTTTCAGATAGCCCTCAATGCAAAGGCTCTAGACGCAAATATTGGTGTGAGAGCTAATTCAATCAAGGAAACACTGCATGTTGGTGAAGGGCATATTGAAGAAGGATCAGCCGAGTGGTTCTTGTGGGAGAACAACTCCATTTGGCTCACTAACTTCACACACCATCAGGCTTCCAAGCAGCTCTCAAGGAAACTCAGTTTTCACACTCTATGCTTAGTGCTCTTTGTGTGCCTAGGACTGAAATGAAGCTTGGAGAGCATCCCACACAAACGAATGCTCCACATGCGGGTTTCACATGCCACCAACTCCACATTCACAGGCAACTTCAGCGCCACAGCCGTTTTCAGATAGCCCTCAATGCAAAGGCTCTAGACGCAAATATTGGTGTGAGAGCTAATTCAATCAAGGAAACACTGCATGTTGGTGAAGGGCATATTGAAGAAGAATCAGCCGAGTGGTTCTTGTGGGAGAACAACTCCATTTGGCTCACTAACTTCACACACCATCAGGCTTCCAAGCAGCTCTCAAGGAAACTCAGTTTTCACACTCTATGCTTAGTGCCCTTTGAGTGCATTATCTAGGAATGAACCTGGTAGAGCATCCCACACAAACGAATGCTCCACATGCGGGTTTCACATGCCACCAACTCCACATTCACAGGCAACTTCAGCGCCACAGCCGTTTTCAGATAGCCCTCAATGCAAAGGCTCTAGACACAAATATTGGTGTGAGAGCTAATTCAATCAAGGAAACACTGCATGTTGGTGAAGGGCATATTGAAGAAGGATCAGCCGAGTGGTTCTTGTGGGAGAACAACTCCATTTGGCTCACTAACTTCACACACCATCAGGCTTCCAAGCAGCTCTCAAGGAAACTCAGTTTTCACACTCTATGCTTAGTGCTCTTTGAGTGCCTAGGACTGAAATGAAGCTTGGAGAGCATCCCGCATAAAGGAATGCTCCACATGCGGGTTTCATATGCCACCAACTCCACATTCACAGGCAACTTCAGCGCCACAGCCGTTTTCAGATAGCCCTCAATGCAAAGGCTCTAGACGCAAATATTGGTGTGAGAGCTAATTCAATCAAGGAAACACTGCATGTTGGTAAAGGGCATATTGAAGAAGAAGGATCAGCCGAGTGGTTCTTGTGGGAGAACAACTCCATTTGGCTCACTAACTTCACACACCATCAGGCTTCCAAGCAGCTCTCAAGGAAACTCAGTTTTCACACTCTATGCTTAATGCCCTTTGAGTGCATTATCTAGGAATGAACCTGGTAGAGCATCCCACACAAACGAATGCTCCACATGCGGGTTTCACATGCCACCAACTCCACATTCACAGGCAACTTCAGCGCCACAGCCGTTTTCAGATAGCCCTCAATGCAAAGGCTCTAGACGCAAATATTGGTGTGAGAGCTAATTCAATCAAGGAAACACTGCTTGTTGGTTAAGGGCATATTGAAGAAGAAGGATCAGCCGAGTGGTTCTTGTGGGAGAACAACTCCATTTGGCTCACTAACTTCACACACCATCAGGCTTCCAAGCAGCTCTCAAGGAAACTCTATTGTCACACTCTATGCTTAGTGCACTTGAGTGCATTATCTAGGAATGAAACTGGTAGAGCATCAAACACAAACGAATGCTCCACATGCGGGTTTCACATGCCACCAACTCCACATTCACAGGCAACTTCAGCGCCACAGCCGTTTTCAGATAGCCCTCAATGCAAAGGCTCTACACTCGAATATTGGTGTGAGAGCTAATTCAATCAAGGGAACACTGCATGTTGGGGAAGGGCATATTGAAGAAGAATCAGCCGAGTGGTTCTTGTGGGAGAACAACTCCATTTGGCTCACTAACTTCACACACCATCAGGCTTCCAAGCAGCTCTCAAGGAAACTCAGTTTTCACACTCTATGCTTAGTGCCCTTTGAGTGCATTATCTAGGAATGAACCTGGTAGAGCATCCCACACAAACGAATGCTCCACATGCGGGTTTCACATGCCACCAACTCCACATTCACAGGCAACTTCAGCGCCACAGCCGTTTTCAGATAGCCCTCAATGCAAAGGCTCTAGACACAAATATTGGTGTGAGAGCTAATTCAATCAAGGAAACACTGCATGTTGGTGAAGGGCATATTGAAGAAGGATCAGCCGAGTGGTTCTTGTGGGAGAACAACTCCATTTGGCTCACTAACTTCACACACCATCAGGCTTCCAAGCAGCTCTCAAGGAAACTCAGTTTTCACACTCTATGCTTAGTGCCCTTTGAGTGCATTATCTAGGAATGAACCTGGTAGAGCATCCCACAGAAACGAATGCTCCACATGCGGGTTTCACATGCCACCAACTCCACATTCACAGGCAACTTCAGCGCCACAGCCGTTTTCAGATAGCCCTCAATGCAAAGGCTCTAGGCGCAAATATTGGTGTGAGAGCTAATTCAATCAAGGAAACACTGCATGTTGGTGAAGGGCATATTGAAGAAGGATCAGCCGAGTGGTTCTTGTGGGAGAACAACTCCATTTGGCTCACTAACTTCACACACCATCAGGCTTCCAAGCAGCTCTCAAGGAAACTCAGTTTTCACACTCTATGCTTAGTGCCCTTTGAGTGCATTATCTAAGAATGAACCTGGTAGAGCATCCCACACAAACGAATGCTCCACATGCGGGTTTCACATGCCACCAACTCCACATTCACAGGCAACTTCAGTGCCACAGCCGTTTTCAGATACCCCTCAATGCAAAGGCTCTAGACGCAAATATTGGTGTGAAAGCTAATTCAATCAAGGAAACACTGCATGTTGGTGAAGGGCATATTGAAGAAGGATCAGCCGAGTGGTTCTTGTGGGAGAACAACTCCATTTGGCTCACTAACTTCACACACCATCAGGCTTCCAAGCAGCTCTCAAGGAAACTCAGTTTTCACACTCTATGCTTAGTGCTCTTTGAGTGCCTAGGACTGAAATGAAGCTTGGAGAGCATCCCGCATAAAGGAATGCTCCACATGCGGGTTTCACATGCCACCAACTCCACATTCACAGGCAACTTCAGCGCCACAGCCGTTTTCAGATAGCCCTCAATGCAAAGGCTCTAGACGCAAATATTGGTGTGAGAGCTAATTCAATCAAGGAAACACTGCATGTTGGTGAAGGGCATATTGAAGAAGGATCAGCCGAGTGGTTCTTGTGGGAGAACAACTCCATTTGGCTCACTAACTTCACACACCATCAGGCTTCCAAGCAGCTCTCAAGGAAACTCAGTTTTCACACTCTATGCTTAGTGCCCTTTGAGTGCATTATCTAGGAATGAACCTGGTAGAGCATCAAACACAAACGAATGCTCCACATGCGGGTTTCACATGCCACCAACTCCACATTCACAGGCAACTTCAGCGCCACAGCCGTTTTCAGATAGCCCTCAATGCAAAGGCTCTAGACGCAAATATTGGTGTGAGAGCTAATTCAATCAAGGAAACACTGCATGTTGGTGAAGGGCATATTGAAGAAGGATCAGCCGAGTGGTTTTTGTGGGAGAACAACTCCATTTGGCTCACTAACTTCACACACCATCAGGCTTCCAAGCAGCTCTCAAGGAAACTCAGTTTTCACACTCTATGCTTAGTGCTCTTTGTGTGCCTAGGACTGAAATGAAGCTTGGAGAGCATCCACACAAACGAATGCTCCACATGCGGGTTTCACATGCCACCAACTCCACATTCACAGGCAACTTCAGCGCCACAGCCGTTTTCAGATAGCCCTCAATGCAAAGGCTCTACACTCGAATATTGGTGTGAGAGCTAATTCAATCAAGGAAACACTGCATGTTGGGGAAGGGCATATTGAAGAAGAATCAGCCGAGTGGTTCTTGTGGGAGAACAACTGCATTTGGCTCACTAACTTCACACACCATCAGGCTTCCAAGCAGCTCTCAAGGAAACTCAGTTTTCACACTCTATGCTTAGTGCCCTTTGAGTGCATTATCTAAGAATGAACCTGGTAGAGCATCCCACACAAACGAATGCTCCACATGCGGGTTTCACATGCCACCAACTCCACATTCACAGGCAACTTCAGCGCCACAGCCGTTTTCAGATAGCCCTCAATGCAAAGGCTCTAGACGCAAATATTGGTGTGAGAGCTAATTCAATCAAGGAAACACTGCATGTTGGTGAAGGGCATATTGAAGAAGGATCAGCCGAGTGGTTCTTGTGGGAGAACAACTCCATTTGGCTCACTAACTTCACACACCATCAGGCTTCCAAGCAGCTCTCAAGGAAACTCAGTTTTCACACTCTATGCTTAGTGTCCTTTGAGTGCATTATCTAAGAATGAACCTGGTAGAGCATCCCACACAAACGAATGCTCCACATGCGGGTTTCACATGCCACCAACTCCACATTCACAGGCAACTTCAGTGCCACAGCCGTTTTCAGATACCCTCAATGCAAAGGCTCTAGACGCAAATATTGGTGTGAGAGCTAATTCAATCAAGGAAACACTGCATGTTGGTGAAGGGCATATTGAAGAAGGATCAGCCGAGTGGTTCTTGTGGGAGAACAACTCATTTGGCTCACTAACTTCACACACCATCAGGCTTCCAAGCAGCTCTCAAGGAAACTCAGTTTTCACACTCTATGCTTAGTGCTCTTTGTGTGCCTAGGACTGAAATGAAGCTTGGAGAGCATCCCACACAAACGAATACTCCACATGCGGGTTTCACATGCCACCAACTCCACATTCACAGGCAACTTCAGCGCCACAGCCGTTTTCAGATAGCCCTCAATGCAAAGGCTCTACACTCGAATATTGGTGTGAGAGCTAATTCAATCAAGGAAACACTGCATGTTGGGGAAGGGCATATTGAAGAAGAATCAGCCGAGTGGTTCTTGTGGGAGATCAACTCCATTTGGCTCACTAACTTCACACACCATCAGGCTTCCAAGCAGCTCTCAAGGAAACTCAGTTTTCACACTCTATGCTTAGTGCCCTTTGAGTGCATTATCTAAGAATGAACCTGGTAGAGCATCCCACACAAACGAATGCTCCACATGCGGGTTTCACATGCCACCAACTCCACATTCACAGGCAACTTCAGCGCCACAGCCGTTTTCAGATAGCCCTCAATGCAAAGGCTCTAGACGCAAATATTGGTGTGAGAGCTAATTCAATCAAGGAAACACTGCATGTTGGTGAAGGGCATATTGAAGAAGGATCAGCCGAGTGGTTCTTGTGGGAGAACAACTCCATTTGGCTCACTAACTTCACACACCATCAGGCTTCCAAGCAGCTCTCAAGGAAACTCAGTTTTCACACTCTATGCTTAGTGCTCTTTGAGTGCATTATCTAGGAATGAACCTGGTAGAGCATCCCACACAAACGAATGCTCCACATGCTGGTTTCACATGCACCAACTCCACATTCACAGGCAACTTCAGCGCCACAGCCGCTTTCAGATAGCCCTCAATGCAAAGGCTCTAGACGCAAATATTGGTGTGAGAGCTAATTCAATCAAGGAAACACTGCATGTTGGTGAAGGGCATATTGAAGAAGGATCAGCCGAGTGGTTCTTGTGGGAGAACAACTCCATTTGGCTCACTAACTTCACACACCATCAGGCTTCCAGCAGCTCTCAAGGAAACTCAGTTTTCACACTCTATGCTTAGTGCCCTTTGAGTGCATTATTTAAGAATGAACCTGGTAGAGCATCCACACAAACGAATGCTCCACATGCGGGTTTCACATGCCACCAACTCCACATTCACAGGCAACTTCAGTGCCACAGCCGTTTTCAGATAGCCCTCAATGCAAAGGCTCTAGACGCAAATATTGGTGTGAAAGCTAATTCAATCAAGGAAACACTGCATGTTGGTGAAGGGCATATTGAAGAAGGATCAGCCGAGTGGTTCTTGTGGGAGAACAACTCCATTTGGCTCACTAACTTCACACACCATCAGGCTTCCAAGCAGCTCTCAAGGAAACTCAGTTTTCACACTCTATGCTTAGTGCCCTTTGAGTGCATTATCTAAGAATGAACCTGGTAGAGCATCCCACACAAACGAATGCTCCACATGCGGGTTTCACATGCCACCAACTCCACATTCACAGGCAACTTCAGCGCCACAGCCGTTTCAGATAGCCCTCAATGCAAAGGCTCTAGACGCAAATATTGGTGTGAGAGCTAATTCAATCAAGGAAACACTGCATGTTGGTGAAGGGCATATTGAAGAAGGATCAGCCGAGTGGTTCTTGTGGGAGAACAACTCCATTTGGCTCACTAACTTCACACACCATCAGGCTTCCAAGAAGCTCTCAAGGAAACTCAGTTTTCACACTCTATGCTTAGTGCTCTTTGAGTGCATTATCTAGGAATGAACCTGGTAGAGCATCCCACACAAACGAATGCTCCACATGCGGGTTTCACATGCCACCAACTCCACATTCACAGGCAACTTCAGCGCCACAGCCGCTTTCAGATAGCCCTCAATGCAAAGGCTCTAGACGCAAATATTGGTGTGAGAGCTAATTCAATCAAGGAAACACTGCATGTTGGTGAAGGGCATATTGAAGAAGGATCAGCCGAGTGGTTCTTGTGGGAGAACAACTCCATTTGGCTCACTAACTTCACACACCATCAGGCTTCCAAGCAGCTCTCAAGGAAACTCAGTTTTCACACTCTATGCTTAGTGCCCTTTGAGTGCATTATTTAAGAATGAACCTGGTAGAGCATCCCACACAAACGAATGCTCCACATGCGGGTTTCACATGCCACCAACTCCACATTCACAGGCAACTTCAGCGCCACAGCCGTTTTCAGATAGCCCTCAATGCAAAGGCTCTAGACGCAAATATTGGTGTGAGAGCTAATTCAATCAAGGAAACACTGCATGTTGGTAAAGGGCATATTGAAGAAGAAGGATCAGCAGAGTGGTTCTTGTGTGAGAACAACTCCATTTGGCTCACTAACTTCACACACCATCAGGCTTCCAAGCAGCTCTCAAGAAACTCAGTTTTCACACTCTATGCTTAGTGCCCTTTGAGTGCATTATCTAGGAATGAACCTGGTAGAGCATCCCACACAAACGAATGCTCCACATGCGGGTTTCACATGCCACCAACTCCACATTCACAGGCAACTTCAGCGCCACAGCCGTTTTCAGATAGCCCTCAATGCAAAGTCTCTAGACGCAAATATTGGTGTGAGAGCTAATTCAATCAAGGAAACACTGCATGTTGGTGAAGGGCATATTGAAGAAGGATCAGCCGAGTGGTTCTTGTGGGAGAACAACTCCATTTGGCTCACTAACTTCACACACCATCAGGCTTCCAAGCAGCTCTCAAGGAAACTCAGTTTTCACACTCTATGCTTAGTGCTCTTTGTGTGCCTAGGACTGAAATGAAGCTTGGAGAGCATCCCACACAAACGAATGCTCCACATGCGGGTTTCACATGCCACCAACTCCACATTCACAGGCAACTTCAGCGCCACAGCCGTTTTCAGATAGCCCTCAATGCAAAGGCTCTAGACGAAAATATTGGTGTGAGAGCTAATTCAATCAAGGAAACACTGCATGTTGGTGAAGGGCATATTGAAGAAGGATCAGCCGAGTGGTTCTTGTGGGAGAACAACTCCATTTGGCTCACTAACTTCACACACCATCAGGCTTCCAAGCAGCTCTCAAGGAAACTCAGTTTTCACACTCTATGCTTAGTGCCCTTTGAGTGCATTATCTAGGAATGAACCTGGTAGATCATCCCACACAAACGAATACTCCACATGCGGGTTTCACATGCCACCAACTCCACAATCACAGGCAACTTCAGCGCCACAGCCGTTTTCAGATAGCCCTCAATGCAAAGGCTCTAGACGCAAATATTGGTGTGAGAGCTAATTCAATCAAGGAAACACTGCATGTTGGTGAAGGGCATATTGAAGAAGGATCAGCCGAGTGGTTCTTGTGGGAGAACAACTCCATTTGGCTCACTAACTTCACACACCATCAGGCTTCCAAGCAGCTCTCAAGGAAACTCAGTTTTCACACTCTATGCTTAGTGCTCTTTGTGTGCCTAGGACTGAAATGAAGCTTGGAGAGCATCCCACACAAACGAATGCTCCACATGCGGGTTTCACATGCCACCAACTCCACATTCACAGGCAACTTCAGCGCCACAGCCGTTTTCAGATAGCCCTCAATGCAAAGGCTCTACACGCGAATATTGGTGTGAGAGCTAATTCAATCAAGGAAACACTGCATGTTGGGAAGGGCATATTGAAGAAGAATCAGCCGAGTGGTTCTTGTGGGAGAACAACTCCATTTGGCTCACTAACTTCACACACCATCAGGCTTCCAAGCAGCTCTCAAGGAACTCAGTTTTCACACTCTATGCTTAGTGCCCTTTGAGTGCATTATCTAAGAATGAACCTGGTAGAGCATCCCACACAAACGAATGCTCCACATGCGGGTTTCACATGCCACCAACTCCACATTCACAGGCAACTTCAGCGCCACAGCCGTTTTCAGATAGCCCTCAATGCAAAGGCTCTAGACGCAAATATTGGTGTGAGAGCTAATTCAATCAAGGAAACACTGCATGTTGGTGAAGGGCATATTGAAGAAGGATCAGCCGAGTGGTTCTTGTGGGAGAACAACTCCATTTGGCTCACTAACTTCACACACCATCAGGCTTCCAAGCAGCTCTCAAGGAAACTCAGTTTTCACACTCTATGCTTAGTGCTCTTTGTGTGCCTAGGACTGAAATGAAGCTTGGAGAGCATCCCACACAAACGAATACTCCACATGCGGGTTTCACATGCCACCAACTCCACATTCACAGGCAACTTCAGCGCCACAGCCGTTTTCAGATAGCCCTCAATGCAAAGGCTCCAGACGCAAATATTGGTGTGAGAGCTAATTCAATCAAGGAAACACTGCATGTTGGTAAAGGGCATATTGAAGAAGAAGGATCAGCCGAGTGGTTCTTGTGGGAGAACAACTCCATTTGGCTCACTAACTTCACACACCATCAGGCTTCCAAGCAGCTCTCAAGAAACTCAGTTTTCACACTCTATGCTTAGTGCCCTTTGAGTGCATTATCTAGGAATGAACCTGGTAGAGCATCCCACACAAACGAATGCTCCACATGCTGGTTTCACATGCCACCAACTCCACATTCACAGGCAACTTCAGCGCCACAGCCGTTTTCAGATAGCCCTCAATGCAAAGTCTCTAGACGCAAATATTGGTGTGAGAGCTAATTCAATCAAGGAAACACTGCATGTTGGTGAAGGGCATATTGAAGAAGGATCAGACGAGTGGTTCTTCTGGGAGAACAACTCCATTTGGCTCACTAACTTCACACACCATCAGGCTTCCAAGCAGCTCTCAAGGAAACTCAGTTTTCACACTCTATGCTTAGTGCTCTTTGTGTGCCTAGGACTGAAATGAAGCTTGGAGAGCATCCCACACAAACGAATGCTCCACATGCGGGTTTCACATGCCACCAACTCCACATTCACAGGCAACTTCAGCGCCACAGCCGTTTTCAGATAGCCCTCAATGCAAAGGCTCTAGACGAAAATATTGGTGTGAGAGCTAATTCAATCAAGGAAACACTGCATGTTGGTGAAGGGCATATTGAAGAAGGATCAGCCGAGTGGTTCTTGTGGGAGAACAACTCCATTTGGCTCCCTAACTTCACACACCATCAGGCTTCCAAGCAGCTCTCAAGGAAACTCAGTTTTCACACACTATGCTTAGTGCCCTTTGAGTGCATTATCTAGGAATGAACCTGGTAGATCATCCCACACAAACGAATGCTCCACATGCGGGTTTCACATGCCACCAACTCCACAATCACAGGCAACTTCAGCGCCACAGCCGTTTTCAGATAGCCCTCAATGCAAAGGCTCTAGACGCAAATATTGGTGTGAGAGCTAATTCAATCAAGGAAACACTGCATGTTGGTGAAGGGCATATTGAAGAAGGATCAGCCGAGTGGTTCTTGTGGGAGAACAACTCCATTTGGCTCCCTAACTACACACACCATCAGGCTTCCAAGCAGCTCTCAAGGAAACTCAGTTTTCACACTCTATGCTTAGTGCCCTTTGAGTGCATTATCTAGGAATGAACCTGGTAGAGCATCCCACACAAACGAATGCTCCACATGCGGGTTTCACATGCCACCAACTCCACATTCACAGGCAACTTCAGCGCCACAGCCGTTTTCAGATAGCCCTCAATGCAAAGGCTCTAGACGCAAATATTGGTGTGAGAGCTAATTCAAACAAGGAAACACTGCATGTTGGGGAAGGGCATAGTGAAGAAGAATCAGCCGAGTGGTTCTTGTGGGAGAACAACTCCATTTGGCTCACTAACTTCACACACCATCAGGCTTCCAAGCAACTCTGAGGAAACTCAGTTGTCACACTCTATGCTTAGTGCACTTGAGTGCATTATCTAGGAATGAAACTGGGAGAGCATCAAACACAAACGAATGCTCCACATGCGGGTTTCACATGCCACCAACTCCACATTCACAGGCAACTTCAGCGCCACAGCCGTTTTCAGATAGCCCTCAATGCAAAGGCTCTACACTCGAATATTGGTGTGAGAGCTAATTCAATCAAGGAAACACTGCATGTTGGGGAAGGGCATATTGAAGAAGAATCAGCCGAGTGGTTCTTGTGGGAGAACAACTCCATTTGGCTCACTAACTTCACACACCATCAGGCTTCCAAGCAGCTCTCAAGGAAACTCAGTTTTCACACTCTATGCTTAGTGCCCTTTGAGTGCATTATCTAGGAATGAACCTGGTAGAGCATCCCACACAAACGAATGCTCCACATGCGGGTTTCACATGCCACCAACTCCACATTCACAGGCAACTTCAGCGCCACAGCCGTTTTCAGATAGCCCTCAATGCAAAGGCTCTAGACGCAAATATTGGTGTGAGAGCTAATTCAATCAAGGAAACACTGCATGTTGGTGAAGGGCATATTGAAGAAGGATCAGCCGAGTGGTTCTTGTGGGAGAACAGCTCCATTTGGCTCACTAACTTCACACACCATCAGGCTTCCAAGCAGCTCTCAAGGAAACTCAGTTTTCACACTCTATGCTTAGTGCCCTTTGAGTGCATTATCTAGCAATGAACCTGGTAGAGCATCCCACACAAACGAATGCTCCACATGCGGGTTTCACATGCCACCAACTCCACATTCACAGGCAACTTCAGCGCCACAGCCGTTTTCAGATAGCCCTCAAAGCAAAGGCTCTAGACGCAAATATTGGTGTGAGAGCTAATTCAATCAAGGAAACACTGCATGTTGGTGAAGGGCATATTGAAGAAGGATCAGCCGAGTGGTTCTTGTGGGAGAACAACTCCATTTGGATCACTAACTTCACACACCATCAGGCTTCCAAGCAGCTCTCAAGGAAACTCAGTTTTCACACTCTATGCTTAGTGCTCTTTGTGTGCCTAGGACTGAAATGAAGCTTGGAGAGCATCCCACACAAACGAATGCTCCACATGCGGGTTTCACATGCCACCAACTCCACATTCACAAGCAACTTCAGCGCCACAGCCGTTTTCAGATAGCCCTCAATGCAAAGGCTCTACACTCGAATATTGGTGTGAGAGCTAATTCAATCAAGGAAACACTGCATGTTGGGGAAGGGCATATTGAAGAAGAATCAGCCGAGTGGTTCTTGTGGGAGAACAACTCCATTTGGCTCACTAACTTCACACACCATCAGGCTTCCAAGCAGCTCTCAAGGAAACTCAGTTTTCACACTCTATGCTTAGTGCCCTTTGAGTGCATTATCTAGGAATGAACCTGGTAGAGCATCCCACACAAACGAATGCTCCACATGCGGGTTTCACATGCCACCAACTCCACATTCACAGGCAACTTCAGCGCCACAGCCGTTTTCAGATAGCCCTCAATGCAAAGGCTCTAGACGCAAATATTGGTGTGAGAGCTAATTCAATCAAGGAAACACTGCATGTTGGTGAAGGGCATATTGAAGAAGGATCAGCCGAGTGGTTCTTGTGGGAGAACAACTCCATTTGGCTCACTAACTTCACACACCATCAGGCTTCCAAGCAGCTCTCAAGGAAACTCAGTTTTCACACTCTATGCTTAGTGCTCTTTGTGTGCCTAGGACTGAAATGAAGCTTGGAGAGCATCCCACACAAACGAATGCTCCACATGCGGGTTTCACATGCCACCAACTCCACATTCACAGGCAACTTCAGCGCCACAGCCGTTTTCAGATAGCCCTCAATGCAAAGGCTCTAGACGAAAATATTGGTGTGAGAGCTAATTCAATCAAGGAAACACTGCATGTTGGTGAAGGGCATATTGAAGAAGGATCAGCCGAGTGGTTCTTGTGGGAGAACAACTCCATTTGGCTCACTAACTTCACACACCATCAGGCTTCCAAGCAGCTCTCAAGGAAACTCAGTTTTCACACTCTATGCTTAGTGCCCTTTGAGTGCATTATCTAGGAATGAACCTGGTAGATCATCCCACACAAACGAATGCTCCACATGCGGGTTTCACATGCCACCAACTCCACAATCACAGGCAACTTCAGTGCCACAGCCGTTTCCAGATAGCCCTCAATGCAAAGGCTCTAGACGCAAATATTGGTGTGAGAGCTAATTCAATCAAGGAAACACTGCATGTTGGTGAAGGGCATATTGAAGAAGGATCAGCCGAGTGGTTCTTGTGGGAGAACAACTCCATTTGGCTCACTAACTTCACACACCATCAGGCTTCCAAGCAGCTCTCAAGGAAACTCAGTTTTCACACTATATGCTTAGTGCTCTTTGTGTGCCTAGGACTGAAATGAAGCTTGGTCAGCATTACACACAAACGAATGCTCCACATGCGGGTTTCACATGCCACCAACTCCACATTCACAGGCAACTTCAGCGCCACAGCCGTTTTCAGATAGCCCTCAATGCAAAGGCTCTACACTCGAATATTGGTGTGAGAGCTAATTCAATCAAGGAAACACTGCATGTTGGGGAAGGGCATATTGAAGAAGAATCAGCCGAGTGGTTCTTGTGGGAGAAAAACTCCATTTGGCTCACTAACTTCACACACCATCAGGCTTCCAAGCAGCTCTCAAGGAAACTCAGTTTTCACACTCTATGCTTAGTGCCCTTTGAGTGCATTATCTAGGAATGAACATGGTACAGCATCCCACACAAACGAATGCTCCACATGCGGGTTTCACATGCCACCAACTCCACATTCACAGGCAACTTCAGCGCCACAGCCGTTTTCAGATAGCCCTCAATGCAAAGGCTCTAGACGCAAATATTGGTGTGAGAGCTAATTCAATCAAGGAAACACTGCATGTTGGTGAAGGGCATATTGAAGAAGGATCAGCCGAGTGGTTCTTGTGGGAGAACAACTCCATTTGGCTCACTAACTTCACACACCATCAGGCTTCCAAGCAGCTCTCAAGGAAACTCAGTTTTCACACTCTATGCTTAGTGCTCTTTGTGTGCCTAGGACTGAAATGAAGCTTGGTCAGCATCCCACACAAATGAATGCTCCACATGCGGGTTTCACATGCCACCAACTCCACATTCACAGGCAACTTCAGCGCCACAGCCGTTTTCAGATAGCCCTCAATGCAAAGGCTCTAGACGCAAATATTGGTGTGAGAGCTAATTCAATCAAGGAAACACTGCATGTTGGTGAAGGGCATATTGAAGAAGGATCAGCCGAGTGGTTCTTGTGGGAGAACAACTCCATTTGGCTCACTAACTTCACACACCATCAGGCTTCCAAGCAGCTCTCAAGGAAACTCAGTTTTCACACTCTATGCTTAGTGCCCTTTGAGTGCATTATCTAGGAATGAACCTGGTAGAGCATCCCACACAAACGAATGCTCCACATGCGGGTTTCACATTCCACCAACTCCACATTCACAGGCAACTTCAGCGCCACAGCCGTTTTCAGATAGCCCTCAATGCAAAGGCTCTAGACGCAAATATTGGTGTGAGAGCTAATTCAATCAAGGAAACACTGCATGTTGGTGAAGGGCATATTGAAGAAGGATCAGCCGAGTGGTTCTTGTGGGAGAACAACTCCATTTGGCTCACTAACTTCACACACCATCAGGTTTCAAAGCAGCTCTCAAGGAAACTCAGTTTTCACACTCTATGCTTAGTGCCCTTTGAGTGCATTATCTAAGAATGAACCTGGTAGAGCATCCCACACAAACGAATGCTCCACATGCGGGTTTCACATGCCACCAACTCCACATTCACAGGCAACTTCAGCGCCACAGCCGTTTTCAGATAGCCCTCAATGCAAAGGCTCTAGACGCGAATATTGGTGTGAGAGCTAATTCAAACAAGGAAACACTGCATGTTGGGGAAGGGCATAGTGAAGAAGAATCAGCCGAGTGGTTCTTGTGGGAGAACAACTCCATTTGGCTCACTAACTTCACACACCATCAGGCTTCCAAGCAGCTCTCAAGGAAACTCAGTTGTCACACTCTATGCTTAGTGCACTTGAGTGCATTATCTAGGAATGAAACTGGGAGAGCATCAAACACAAACGAATGCTCCACATGCGGGTTTCACATGCCACCAACTCCACATTCACAGGCAACTTCAGCGCCACAGCCGTTTTCAGATAGCCCTCAATGCAAAGGCTCTACACTCGAATATTGGTGTGAGAGCTAATTCAATCAAGGAAACACTGCATGTTGGGGAAGGGCATATTGAGGAAGAATCAGCCGAGTGGTTCTTGTGGGAGAACAACTCCATTTGGCTCACTAACTTCACACACCATCAGGCTTCCAAGCAGCTCTCAAGGAAACTCAGTTTTCACACTCTATGCTTAGTGCCCTTTGAGTGCATTATCTAGGAATGAACCTGGTAGAGCATCCCACACAAACGAATGCTCCACATGCGGGTTTCACATGCCACCAACTCCACATTCACAGGCAACTTCAGCGCCACAGCCGTTTTCAGATAGCCCTCAATGCAAAGGCTCTAGACGCAAATATTGGTGTGAGAGCTAATTCAATCAAGGAAACACTGCATGTTGGTGAAGGGCATATTGAAGAAGGATCAGCCGAGTGGTTCTTGTGGGAGAACAGCTCCATTTGGCTCACTAACTTCACACACCATCAGGCTTCCAAGCAGCTCTCAAGGAAACTCAGTTTTCACACTCTATGCTTAGTGCTCTTTGTGTGCCTAGGACTGTAATGAAGCTTGGAGAGCATCCCACATAAACGAATGCTCCACATGCGGGTTTCACATGCCACCAACTCCACATTCACAGGCAACTTCAGCGCCACAGCCGTTTTCAGATAGCCCTCAATGCAAAGGCTCTAGACGCAAATATTGGTGTGAGAGCTAATTCAATCAAGGAAACACTGCATGTTGGTGAAGGGCATATTGAAGAAGGATCAGCCGAGTGGTTCTTGTGGGAGAACAACTCCATTTGGCTCACTAACTTCACACACCATCAGGCTTCCAAGCAGCTCTCAAGGAAACTCAGTTTTCACACTCTATGCTTAGTGCCCTTTGAGTGCATTATCTAAGAATGAACCTGGTAGAGCATCCCACACAAACGAATGCTCCACATGCGGGTTTCACATGCCACCAACTCCACATTCACAGGCAACTTCAGCGCCACAGCCGTTTTCAGATAGCCCTCAATGCAAAGGCTCTAGACGCAAATATTGGTGTGAGAGCTATTCAATCAAGGAAACACTGCATGTTGGTGAAGGGCATATTGAAGAAGGATCAGCCGAGTGGTTCTTGTGGGAGAACAACTCCATTTGGCTCACTAACTTCACACACCATCAGGCTTCCAAGCAGCTCTCAAGGAAACTCAGTTTTCACACTCTACGCTTAGTGCCCTTTGAGTGCATTATCTAAGAATGTACCTGGTAGAGCATCCCACACAAACGAATGCTCCACATGCGGGTTTCACATGCCACCAACTCCACATTTACAGGCAACTTCAGCGCCACAGCCGTTTTCAGATAGCCCTCAATGCAAAGGCTCTAGACGCAAATATTGGTGTGAGAGCTAATTCAATCAAGGAAACACTGCATGTTGGTGAAGGGCATATTGAAGAAGGATCAGCCGAGTGGTTCTTGTGGGAGAACAACTCCATTTGGCTCACTAACTTCACACACCATCAGGCTTCCAAACAGCTCTCAAGGAAACTCAGTTTTCACTCTATGCTTAGTGCCCTTTGAGTGCCTAGGACTGAAATGAACCTGGTAGAGCATCCCACACAAACGAATGCTCCACATGCGGGTTTCACATGCCACCAACTCCACATTCACAGGCAACTTCAGCGCCACAGCCGTTTTCAGATAGCCCTCAATGCAAAGGCTCTAGACGAAAATATTGGTGTGAGAGCTAATTCAATCAAGGAAACACTGCATGTTGGTGAAGGGCATATTGAAGAAGGATCAGCCGAGTGGTTCTTGTGGGAGAACAACTCCATTTGGCTCACTAACTTCACACACCATCAGGCTTCCAAACAGCTCTCAAGGAAACTCAGTTTTCACACTCTATGCTTAGTGCCCTTTGAGTGCATTATCTAAGAATGAACCTGGTAGAGCATCCCACACAAACGAATACTCCACATGCGGGTTTCACATGCCACCAACTCCACATTCACAGGCAACTTCAGCGCCACAGCCGGTTTCATATAGCCCTCAATGCAAAGGCTCTAGACGCAAATATTGGTGTGAGAGCTTATTCAATCAAGGAAACACTGCATGTTGGTGAAGGGCATATTGAAGAAGGATCAGCCGAGTGGTTCTTGTGGGAGAACAACTCCATTTGGCTCACTAACTTCACACACCATCAGGCTTCCAAGCAGCTCTCAAGGAAACTCAGTTTTCACACTCTACGCTTAGTGCCCTTTGAGTGCATTATCTAAGAATGTACCTGGTAGAGCATCCCACACAAACGAATGCTCCACATGCGGGTTTCACATGCCACCAACTCCACATTCACAGGCAACTTCAGCGCCACAGCCGTTTTCAGATAGCCCTCAATGCAAAGGCTCTACACGCGAATATTGGTGTGAGAGCTAATTCAATCAAGGAAACACTGCATGTTGGTGAAGGGCATATTGAAGAAGGATCAGCCGAGTGGTTCTTGTGGGAGAACAACTCCATTTGGCTCACTAACTTCACACACCATCAGGCTTCCAAGCAGCTCTCAAGGAAACTCAGTTTTCACACTCTATGCTTAGTGCCCTTTGAGTGCATTATCTAGGAATGAACCTGGTAGAGCATCCCACACAAACGAATGCTCCACATGCGGGTTTCACATGCCACCAACTCCACATTCACAGGCAACTTCAGCGCCACAAGCCGTTTTCAGATAGCCCTCAAAGCAAAGGCTCTAGACGCAAATATTGGTGTGAGAGCTAATTCAATCAAGGAAACACTGCATGTTGGTGAAGGGCATATTGAAGAAGAATCAGCCGAGTGGTTCTTGTGGGAGAACAACTCCACTTGGCTCACTAACTTCACACACCATCAGGCTTCCAAGCAGCTCTCAAGGAAACTCAGTTTTCACACTCTATGCTTAGTGCTCTTTGTGTGCCTAGGACTGAAATGAAGCTTGGAGAGCATCCCACACAAACAAATGCTCCACATGCGGGTTTCACATGCCACCAACTCCACATTCACAGGCAACTTCAGCGCCACAGCCGTTTTCAGATAGCCCTCAAAGCAAAGGCTCTAGACGCAAATATTGGTGTGAGAGCTAATTCAATCAAGGAAACACTGCATGTTGGTGAAGGGCATATTGAAGAAGAATCAGCCGAGTGGTTCTTGTGGGAGAACAACTCCATTTGGCTCACTAACTTCACACACCATCAGGCTTCAAGCAGCTCTCAAGGAAACTCAGTTTTTCACACTCTATGCTTAGTGCCCTTTGAGTGCATTATCTAGGAATGAACCTGGTAGAGCATCCCACACAAACGAATGCTCCACATGCGGGTTTCACATGCCACCAACTCCACATTCACAGGCAACTTCAGCGCCACAGCCGTTTTCAGATAGCCCTCAATGCAATGGCTCTAGACGCAAATATTGGTGTGAGAGCTAATTCAATCAAGGAAACACTGCATGTTGGTGAAGGGCATATTGAAGAAGGATCAGCCGAGTGGTTCTTGTGGGAGAACAACTCCATTTGGCTCACTAACTTCACACACCATCAGGCTTCCAAGCAGCTCTCAAGGAAACTCAGTTTTCACACTCTATGCTTAGTGCCCTTTGAGTGCATTATCTAGGAATGAACCTGGTAGAGCATCCCACACAAACAAATGCTCCACATGCGGGTTTCACATGCCACCAACTCCACATTCACAGGCAACTTCAGCGCCACAGCCGTTTTCAGATAGCCCTCAATGCAAAGGCTCTAGACGCAAATATTGGTGTGAGAGCTAATTCAATCAAGGAAACACTGCATGTTGGTGAAGGGCATATTGAAGAAGGATCAGCCGAGTGGTTCTTGTGGGAGAACAACTCCATTTGGCTCACTAACTTCACACACCATCAGGCTTCCAAGCAGCTCTCAAGGAAACTCAGTTTTCACACTCTATGCTTAGTGCCCTTTGAGTGCATTATCTAGGAATGAACCTGGTAGAGCATCCCACACAAACGAATGCTCCACATGCGGGTTTCACATGCCACCAACTCCACATTCACAGGCAACTTCAGCGCCACAGCCGTTTTCAGATAGCCCTCAATGCAATGGCTCTAGACGCAAATATTGGTGTGAGAGCTAATTCAATCAAGGAAACACTGCATGTTGGTGAAGGGCATATTGAAGAAGGATCAGCCGAGTGGTTCTTGTGGGAGAACAACTCCATTTGGCTCACTAACTTCACACACCATCAGGCTTCCAAGCAGCTCTCAAGGAAACTCAGTTTTCACACTCTATGCTTAGTGCCCTTTGAGTGCATTATCTAGGAATGAACCTGGTAGAGCATCCCACACAAACAAATGCTCCACATGCGGGTTTCACATGCCACCAACTCCACATTCACAGGCAACTTCAGCGCCACAGCCGTTTTCAGATAGCCCTCAATGCAAAGGCTCTAGACGCAAATATTGGTGTGAGAGCTAATTCAATCAAGGAAACACTGCATGTTGGTGAAGGGCATATTGAAGAAGGATCAGCCGAGTGGTTCTTGTGGGAGAACAGCTCCATTTGGCTCACTAACTTCACACACCATCAGGCTTCCAAGCAGCTCTCAAGGAAACTCAGTTTTCACACTCTATGCTTAGTGCTCTTTGTGTGCCTAGGACTGTAATGAAGCTTGGAGAGCATCCCACATAAACGAATGCTCCACATGCGGGTTTCACATGCCACCAACTCCACATTCACAGGCAACTTCAGCGCCACAGCCGTTTTCAGATAGCCCTCAATGCAAAGGCTCTAGACGCAAATATTGGTGTGAGAGCTAATTCAATCAAGGAAACACTGCATGTTGGTGAAGGGCATATTGAAGAAGGATCAGCCGAGTGGTTCTTGTGGGAGAACAACTCCATTTGGCTCACTAACTTCACACACCATCAGGCTTCCAAGCAGCTCTCAAGGAAACTCAGTTTTCACACTCTATGCTTAGTGCTCTTTGTGTGCCTAGGACTGAAATGAAGCTTGGTCAGCATCCCACACAAACGAATGCTCCACATGCGGGTTTCACATGCCACCAACTCCACATTTACAGGCAACTTCAGCGCCACAGCCGTTTTCAGATAGCCCTCAATGCAAAGGCTCTAGACGCAAATATTGGTGTGAGAGCTAATTCAATCAAGGAAACACTGCATGTTGGTGAAGGGCATATTGAAGAAGGATCAGCCGAGTGGTTCTTGTGGGAGAACAACTCCATTTGGCTCACTAACTTCACACACCATCAGGCTTCCAAACAGCTCTCAAGGAAACTCAGTTTTCACTCTATGCTTAGTGCCCTTTGAGTGCCTAGGACTGAAATGAACCTGGTAGAGCATCCCACACAAACGAATGCTCCACATGCGGGTTTCACATGCCACCAACTCCACATTCACAGGCAACTTCAGCGCCACAGCCGTTTTCAGATAGCCCTCAATGCAAAGGCTCTAGACGAAAATATTGGTGTGAGAGCTAATTCAATCAAGGAAACACTGCATGTTGGTGAAGGGCATATTGAAGAAGGATCAGCCGAGTGGTTCTTGTGGGAGAACAACTCCATTTGGCTCACTAACTTCACACACCATCAGGCTTCCAAACAACTCTCAAGGAAACTCAGTTTTCACACTCTATGCTTAGTGCCCTTTGAGTGCATTATCTAGGAATGAACCTGGTAGAGCATCCCACACAAACGAATACTCCACATGCGGGTTTCACATGCCACCAACTCCACATTCACAGGCAACTTCAGCGCCACAGCCGTTTTCAGATAGCCCTCAATGCAAAGGCTCTAGACGCAAATATTGGTGTGAGAGCTAATTCAATCAAGGAAATACTGCATGTTGGTGAAGGGCATATTGAAGAAGGATCAGCCGAGTGGTTCTTGTGGGAGAACAACTCCATTTGGCTCACTAACTTCACACACCATCAGGCTTCCAAGCAGCTCTCAAGGAAACTCAGTTTTCACACTCTATGCTTAGTGCTCTTTGTGTGCCTAGGACTGTAATGAAGCTTGGAGAGCATCCCACATAAACGAATGCTCCACATGCGGGTTTCACATGCCACCAACTCCACATTCACAGGCAACTTCAGCGCCACAGCCGTTTTCAGATAGCCCTCAATGCAAAGGCTCTAGACGCAAATATTGGTGTGAGAGCTAATTCAATCAAGGAAACACTGCATGTTGGTGAAGGGCATATTGAAGAAGGATCAGCCGAGTGGTTCTTGTGGGAGAACAACTCCATTTGGCTCACTAACTTCACACACCATCAGGCTTCCAAGCAGCTCTCAAGGAAACTCAGTTTTCACACTCTATGCTTAGTGCCCTTTGAGTGCATTATCTAAGAATGAACCTGGTAGAGCATCCCACACAAACGAATGCTCCACATGCGGGTTTCACATGCCACCAACTCCACATTCACAGGCAACTTCAGCGCCACAGCCGTTTTCAGATAGCCCTCAATGCAAAGGCTCTAGACGAAAATATTGGTGTGAGAGCTAATTCAATCAAGGAAACACTGCATGTTGGTGAAGGGCATATTGAAGAAGGATCAGCCGAGTGGTTCTTGTGGGAGAACAACTCCATTTGGCTCACTAACTTCACACACCATCAGGCTTCCAAGCAGCTCTCAAGGAAACTCAGTTTTCACACTCTATGCTTAGTGCTCTTTGTGTGCCTAGGACTGAAATGAAGCTTGGTCAGCATCCCACACAAACGAATGCTCCACATGCGGGTTTCACATGCCACCAACTCCACATTTATAGGCAACTTCAGCGCCACAGCCGTTTTCAGATAGCCCTCAATGCAAAGGCTCTAGACGCAAATATTGGTGTGAGAGCTAATTCAATCAAGGAAACACTGCATGTTGGTGAAGGGCATATTGAAGAAGGATCAGCCGAGTGGTTCTTGTGGGAGAACAACTCCATTTGGCTCACTAACTTCACACCACCATCAGGCTTCCAAACAGCTCTCAAGGAAACTCAGTTTTCACTCTATGCTTAGTGCCCTTTGAGTGCCTAGGACTGAAATGAACCTGGTAGAGCATCCCACACAAACGAATGCTCCACATGCGGGTTTCACATGCCACCAACTCCACATTCACAGGCAACTTCAGCGCCACAGCCGTTTTCAGATAGCCCTCAATGCAAAGGCTCTAGACGAAAATATTGGTGTGAGAGCTAATTCAATCAAGGAAACACTGCATGTTGGTGAAGGGCATATTGAAGAAGGATCAGCCGAGTGGTTCTTGTGGGAGAACAACTCCATTTGGCTCACTAACTTCACACACCATCAGGCTTCCAAACAACTCTCAAGGAAACTCAGTTTTCACACTCTATGCTTAGTGCCCTTTGAGTGCATTATCTAGGAATGAACCTGGTAGAGCATCCCACACAAACGAATACTCCACATGCGGGTTTCACATGCCACCAACTCCACATTCACAGGCAACTTCAGCGCCACAGCCGTTTTCAGATAGCCCTCAATGCAAAGGCTCTAGACGCAAATATTGGTGTGAGAGCTTATTCAATCAAGGAAACACTGCATGTTGGTGAAGGGCATATTGAAGAAGGATCAGCCGAGTGGTTCTTGTGGGAGAACAACTCCATTTGGCTCACTAACTTCACAA
>NW_026698457.1:0-32158 GCF_030435755.1 Ochotona princeps
TGAAACCCGCATGTGGAGCATTCGTTTGTGTGGGATGCTCTACCAGGTTCATTTCAGTCCTAGCCAAAGAAAGGGCACTAAGCATAGAGTGTGAAAACTGAGTTTCCTTGAGAGCTGCTTGGAAGCCTGATGGTGTGTGAAGTTAGTGAGCCAAATGGAGTTGTTCTCCCACAAGAACCACTCGGCTGATCCTTCTTCAATATGCCCTTCACCAACATGCAGTGTTTCCTTGATTGAATTAGCTCTCACACCAATATTTGCGTCTAGAGCCTTTGCATTGAGGGCTATCTGAAAACGGCTGTGGCGCTGAAGTTGCCTGTGAATGTGGAGTTGGTGGCATGTGAAACCCGCATGTGGAGCATTCGTTTGTGTGGGATGCTGACCAAACTTCATTTCAGTCCTAGGCACTCAAACGGCACTAAGCATAGAGTGTGAAAACTGAGTTTCCTTGAGAGCTGCTTGGAAGCCTGATGGTGTGTGAAGTTAGTGAGCCAAATGGAGTTGTTCTCCCACAAGAACCACTCGACTGATCCTTCTTCAATATGCCCTTCACCAACATGCAGTGTTTCCTTGATTGAATTAGCTCTCACACCAATATTTGCGTCTAGAGCCTTTGCATTGAGGGCTATCTGGAAAAACGGCTGTGGCGCTGAAGTTGCCTGTGAATGTGGAGTTGGTGGCATGTGAAACCCGCATGTGGAGCATTCGTTTGTGTGGGATGCTGACCAAGCTTCATTTCAGTCCTAGGCACTCAAAGGGCACTAAGCATAGAGTGTGAAAACTGAGTTTCCTTGAGAGCTGCTTGGAAGCCTGATGGTGTGTGAAGTTAGTGAGCCAAATGGAGTTGTTCTCCCACAAGAACCACTCGGCTGATCCTTCTTCAATATGCCCTTCACCAACATGCAGTGTTTCCTTGATTGAATTAGCTCTCACACCAATATTTGCGTCTAGAGCCTTTGCATTGAGGGCTATCTGAAAACGGCTGTGGCGCTGAAGTTGCCTGAGAATGTGGAGTTGGTGGCATGTGAAACCCGCATGTGGAGCATTCGTTTATGTGGGATGCTCTCCAAGCTTCATTTCAGTCCTAGGCACTCAAAGGGCACTAAGCATAGAGTGTGAAAACTGAGTTTCCTTGAGAGCTGCTTGGAAGCCTGATGGTGTGTGAAGTTAGTGAGCCAAATGGAGTTGTTCTCCCACAAGAACCACTCGTCTGATCCTTCTTCAGTATGTCCTTCACCAACATGCAGTGTTTCCTTGATTGAATTAGCTCTCACACCAATATTTGCGTCTAGAGCCTTTGCATTGAGGGCTATCTGAAAACGGCTGTGGCGCTGAAGTTGCCTGTGAATGTGGAGTTGGTGGCATGTGAAACCCGCATGTGGAGCATTCGTTTGTGTGGGATGCTGACCAAATTTCATTTCAGTCCTAGGCACTCAAAGGGCACTAAGCATAGAGTGTGAAAACTGAGTTTCCTTGAGAGCTGCTTGGAAGCCTGATGGTGTGTGAAGTTAGTGAGCCAAATGGAGTTGTTCTCCCACAAGAACCACTCGGCTGATCCTTCTTCAATATGCCCTTCACCAACATGCAGTGTTTCCTTGATTGAATTAGCTCTCACACCAATATTTGCATCTAGAGCCTTTGCATTGAGGGCTATCTGAAAACGGCTGTGGCGCTGAAGTTGCCTGTGAATGTGGAGTTGGTGGCATGTGAAACCCGCATGTGGAGCATTCGTTTGTGTGGGATGCTCTACCAGGTTCATTTCAGTCCTAGCCAAAGAAAGGGCACTAAGCATAGAGTGTGAAAACTGAGTTTCCTTGAGAGCTGCTTGGAAGCCTGATGGTGTGTGAAGTTAGTGAGCCAAATGGAGTTGTTCTCCCACAAGAACCACTCGGCTGATTCTTCTTCAATATGCCCTTCACCAACATGCAGTGTTTCCTTGATTGAATTTGCTCTCACACCAATATTTGTGTCTAGAGCCTTTGCATTGAGGGCTATCTGAAAACGGCTGTGGCGCTGAAGTTGCCTGTGAATGTGGAGTTGGTGGCATGTGAAACCCGCATGTGGAGCATTCGTTTGTGTGGGATGCTCTACCAGGTTCATTCCTAGATAATGCACTCAAAGGGCACTAAGCATAGAGTGTGAAAACTGAGTTTCCTTGAGAGCTGCTTGGAAGCCTGATGGTGTGTGAAGTTAGTGAGCCAAATGGAGTTGTTCTCCCACAAGAACCACTCGGCTGATCCTTCTTCAATATGCCCTTCACCAACATGCAGTGTTTCCTTGATTGAATTAGCTCTCACACCAATATTTGCGTCTAGAGCCTTTGCATTGAGGGCTATCTGAAAATGGCTGTGGCGCTGAAGTTGCCTGTGAATGTGGAGTTGGTGGCATGTGAAACCCGCATGTGGAGCATTCGTTTGTGTGGGATGCTGACCAAACTTCATTTCAGTCCTGGGCACTCAAACGGCACTAAGCATAGAGTGTGAAAACTGAGTTTCCTTGAGAGCTGCTTGGAAGCCTGATGGTGTGTGAAGTTAGTGAGCCAAATGGAGTTGTTCTCCCACAAGAACCACTCGGCTGATCCTTCTTCAATATGCCCTTCACCAACATGCAGTGTTTCCTTGATTGAATTAGCTCTCACACCAATATTTGCGTCTAGAGCCTTTGCATTGAGGGCTATCTGAAAATGGCTGTGGCGCTGAAGTTGCCTGTGAATGTGGAGTTGGTGGCATGTGAAACCCGCATGTGGAGCATTCGTTTGTGTGGGATGCTCTACCAGGTTCATTTCAGTCGTAGCCAAAGAAAGGGTACTAAGCATAGAGTGTGAAAACTGAGTTTCCTTGAGAGCTGCTTGGAAGCCTGATGGTGTGTGAAGTTAGTGAGCCAAATGGAGTTGTTCTCCCACAAGAACCACTCGGCTGATCCTTCTTCAATATGCCCTTCACCAACATGCAGTGTTTCCTTGATTGAATTAGCTCTCACACCAATATTTGCGTCTAGAGCCTTTGCATTGAGGGCTATCTGAAAACGGCTGTGGCGCTGAAGTTGCCTGTGAATGTGGAGTTGGTGGCATGTGAAACCCGCATGTGGAGCATTCGTTTGTGTGGGATGCTCTACCAGGTTCATTCCTAGATAATGCACTCAAAGGGCACTAAGCATAGAGTGTGAAAACTGAGTTTCCTTGAGAGCTGCTTGGAAGCCTGATGGTGTGTGACGTTAGTGAGCCAAATGGAGTTGTTCTCCCACAAGAACCACTCGGCTGATCCTTCTTCAATATGCCCTTCACCAACATGCAGTGTTTCCTTGATTGAATTAGCTCTCACACCAATATTTGCGTCTAGAGCCTTTGCATTGAGGGCTATCTGAAAACGGCTGTGGCGCTGAAGTTGCCTGTGAATGTGGAGTTGGTGGCATGTGAAACCCGCATGTGGAGCATTCGTTTGTGTGGGATGCTCTACCAGGTTCATTTCAGTCCTAGGCACTCAAAGGGCACTAAGCATAGAGTGTGAAAACTGAGTTTCCTTGAGAGCTGCTTGGAAGCCTGATGGTGTTTGAAGTTAGTGAGCCAAATGGAGTTGTTCTCCCACAAGAACCACTCGCCTGATCCTTCTTCAATATGCCCTTCACCAACATGCAGTGTTTCCTTGATTGAATTTGCTCTCACACCAATATTTGTGTCTAAAGCCTTTGCACTGAGGGCTATCTGAAAATGGCTGTGGTGTTGAAGTTGCCTGTGAATGTGGAGTTGGTGGCATGTGAAACCCGCATGTGGAGCATTCGTTTGTGTGGGATGCTCTACCAGGTTCATTCCTAGATAATGCACTCAAAGGGCACTAAGCATAGAGTGTGAAAACTGAGTTTCCTTGAGAGCTGCTTGGAAGCCTGATGGTGTGTGACGTTAGTGAGCCAAATGGAGTTGTTCTCCCACAAGAACCACTCGGCTGATCCTTCTTCAATATGCCCTTCACCAACATGCAGTGTTTCCTTGATTGAATTAGCTCTCACACCAATATTTGCGTCTAGAGCCTTTGCATTGAGGGCTATCTGAAAACGGCTGTGGTGTTGAAGTTGCCTGTGAATGTGGAGTTGGTGGCATGTGAAACCCGCATGTGGAGCATTCGTTTGTGTGGGATGCTCTACCAGGTTCATTCCTAGATAATGCACTCAAAGGGCACTAAGCATAGAGTGTGAAAACTGAGTTTCCTTGAGAGCTGCTTGGAAGCCTGATGGTGTGTGACGTTAGTGAGCCAAATGGAGTTGTTGTCCCACAAGAACCACTCGGCTGATCCTTCTTCAATATGCCCTTCACCAACATGCAGTGTTTCCTTGATTGAATTAGCTCTCACACCAATATTTGCGTCTAGAGCCTTTGCATTGAGGGCTATCTGAAAATGGCTGTGGCGCTGAAGTTGCCTGTGAATGTGGAGTTGGTGGCATGTGAAACCCGCATGTGGAGCATTCGTTTGTGTGGGATGCTCTACCAGGTTCATTTCAGTCCTAGCCATACAAAGGGCACTAAGCATAGAGTGTGAAAACTGAGTTTCCTTGAGAGCTGCTTGGAAGCCTGATGGTGTGTGAAGTTAGTGAGCCAAATGGAGTTGTTCTCCCACAAGAACCACTCGGCTAATCCTTCTTCAGTATGCCCTTCACCAACATGCAGTGTTTCCTTGATTGAATTAGCTCTCACACCAATATTTGCGTCTAGAGCCTTTGCATTGAGGGCTATCTGAAAACGGCTGTGGCGCTGAAGTTGCCTGTGAATGTGGAGTTGGTGGCATGTGAAACCCGCATGTGAAGCATTCGTTTGTGTGGGATGCTCTACCAGGTTCATTTCAGTCCTAGCCAAAGAAAGGGCACTAAGCATAGAGTGTGAAAACTGAGTTTCCTTGAGAGCTGCTTGGAAGCCTGATGGTGTGTGAAGTTAGTGAGCCAAATGGAGTTGTTCTCCCACAAGAACCACTCGGCTGATTCTTCTTCAATATGCCCTTCACCAACATGCAGTGTTTCCTTGATTGAATTTGCTCTCACACCAATATTTGTGTCTAAAGCCTTTGCACTGAGGGCTATCTGAAAATGGCTGTGGTGCTGAAGTTGCCTGTGAATGTGGAGTTGGTGGCATGTGAAACCCGCATGTGGAGCATTCGTTTGTGTGGGATGCTCTACCAGGTTCATTCCTAGATAATGCACTCAAAGGGCACTAAGCATAGAGTGTGAAAACTGAGTTTCCTTGAGAGCTGCTTGGAAGCCTGATGGTGTGTGACGTTAGTGAGCCAAATGGAGTTGTTCTCCCACAAGAACCACTCGGCTGATCCTTCTTCAATATGCCCTTCACCAACATGCAGTGTTTCCTTGATTGAATTAGCTCTCACACCAATATTTGCGTCTAGAGCCTTTGCATTGAGGGCTATCTGAAAACGGCTGTGGCGCTGAAGTTGCCTGTGAATGTGGAGTTGGTGGCATGTGAAACCCGCATGTGGAGCATTCGTTTGTGTGGGATGCTCTACCAGGTTCATTCCTAGATAATGCACTCAAAGGGCACTAAGCATAGAGTGTGAAAACTGAGTTTCCTTGAGAGCTGCTTGGAAGCCTGATGGTGTGTGAAGTTAGTGAGCCAAATGGAGTTGTTCTCCCACAAGAACCACTCGGCTGATCCTTCTTCAATATGCCCTTCACCAACATGCAGTGTTTCCTTGATTGAATTAGCTCTCACACCAATATTTGCGTCTAGAGCCTTTGCATTGAGGGCTATCTGAAAACGGCTGTGGCGCTGAAGTTGCCTGTGAATGTGGAGTTGGTGGCATGTGAAACCCGCATGTGGAGCATTCGTTTGTGTGGGATGCTGACCAAGCTTCATTTCAGTCCTAGGCACTCAAAGGGCACTAAGCATAGAGTGTGAAAACTGAGTTTCCTTGAGAGCTGCTTGGAAGCCTGATGGTGTGTGAAGTTAGTGAGCCAAATGGAGTTGTTCTCCCACAAGAACCACTCGGCAGATCCTTCTTCAATATGCCCTTCACCAACATGCAGTGTTTCCTTGATTGAATTAGCTCTCACACCAATATTTGCGTCTAGAGCCTTTGCATTGAGGGCTATCTGAAAACGGCTGTGGCGCTGAAGTTGCCTGTGAATGTGGAGTTGGTGGCATGTGAAACCCGCATGTGGAGCATTCGTTTGTGTGGGATGCTGACCAAACTTCATTTCAGTCCTAGGCACTCAAACGGCACTAAGCATAGAGTGTGAAAACTGAGTTTCCTTGAGAGCTGCTTGGAAGCCTGATGGTGTGTGAAGTTAGTGAGCCAAATGGAGTTGTTCTCCCACAAGAACCACTCGGCTGATCCTTCTTCAATATGCCCTTCACCAACATGCAGTGTTTCCTTGATTGAATTAGCTCTCACACCAATATTTGCGTCTAGAGCCTTTGCATTGAGGGCTATCTGAAAACGGCTGTGGCGCTGAAGTTGCCTGTGAATGTGGAGTTGGTGGCATGTGAAACCCGCATGTGGAGCATTCGTTTGTGTGGGATGCTCTACCAGGTTCATTTCAGTCGTAGCCAAAGAAAGGGCACTAAGCATAGAGTGTGAAAACTGAGTTTCCTTGAGAGCTGCTTGGAAGCCTGATGGTGTGTGAAGTTAGTGAGCCAAATGGAGTTGTTCTCCCACAAGAACCACTCGGCTGATCCTTCTTCAGTATGCCCTTCACCAACATGCAGTGTTTCCTTGATTGAATTAGCTCTCACACCAATATTTGCGTCTAGAGCCTTTGCATTGAGGGCTATCTGAAAACGGCTGTGGCGCTGAAGTTGCCTGTGAATGTGGAGTTGGTGGCATGTGAAACCCGCATGTGGAGCATTCGTTTGTGTGGGATGCTGACCAAGCTTCATTTCAGTCCTAGGCACTCAAACGGCACTAAGCATAGAGTGTGAAAACTGAGTTTCCTTGAGAGCTGCTTGGAAGCCTGATGGTGTGTGAAGTTAGTGAGCCAAATGGAGTTGTTCTCCCACAAGAACCACTCGGCTGATCCTTCTTCAATATGCCCTTCACCAACATGCAGTGTTTCCTTGATTGAATTAGCTCTCACACCAATATTTGCGTCTAGAGCCTTTGCATTGAGGGCTATCTGAAAACGGCTGTGGCGCTGAAGTTGCCTGAGAATGTGGAGTTGGTGGCATGTGAAACCCGCATGTGGAGCATTCGTTTATGTGGGATGCTCTCCAAGCTTCATTTCAGTCCTAGGCACTCAAAGGGCACTAAGCATAGAGTGTGAAAACTGAGTTTCCTTGAGAGCTGCTTGGAAGCCTGATGGTGTGTGAAGTTAGTGAGCCAAATGGAGTTGTTCTCCCACAAGAACCACTCGGCTGATTCTTCTTCAATATGCCCTTCACCAACATGCAGTGTTTCCTTGATTGAATTAGCTCTCACACCAATATTTGTGTCTAGAGCCTTTGCATTGAGGGCTATCTGAAAACGGCTGTGGCGCTGAAGTTGCCTGTGAATGTGGAGTTGGTGGCATGTGAAACCCGCATGTGGAGCATTCGTTTGTGTGGGATGCTCTACCAGGTTCATTCCTAGATAATGCACTCAAAGGGCACTAAGCATAGAGTGTGAAAACTGAGTTTCCTTGAGAGCTGCTTGGAAGCCTGATGGTGTGTGAAGTTAGTGAGCCAAATGGAGTTGTTCTCCCACAAGAACCACTCGGCTGATCCTTCTTCAATATGCCCTTCACCAACATGCAGTGTTTCCTTGATTGAATTAGCTCTCACACCAATATTTGCGTCTAGAGCCTTTGCATTGAGGGCTATCTGAAAATGGCTGTGGCGCTGAAGTTGCCTGTGAATGTGGAGTTGCTGGCATGTGAAACCCGCATGTGGAGCATTCGTTTGTGTGGGATGCTGACCAAACTTCATTTCAGTCCTAGGCACTCAAACGGCACTAAGCATAGAGTGTGAAAACTGAGTTTCCTTGAGAGCTGCTTGGAAGCCTGATGGTGTGTGAAGTTAGTGAGCCAAATGGAGTTGTTCTCCCACAAGAACCACTCGGCTGATCCTTCTTCAATATGCCCTTCACCAACATGCAGTGTTTCCTTGATTGAATTAGCTCTCACACCAATATTTGCGTCTAGAGCCTTTGCATTGAGGGCTATCTGAAAACGGCTGTGGCGCTGAAGTTGCCTGTGAATGTGGAGTTGGTGGCATGTGAAACCCGCATGTGGAGCATTCGTTTGTGTGGGATGCTGACCAAGCTTCATTTCGGTCCTAGGCACACAAAGAGCATTAAGCATAGAGTGTGAAAACTGAGTTTCCTTGAGAGCTGCTTGGAAGCCTGATGGTGTGTGAAGTTAGTGAGCCAAATGGAGTTGTTCTCCCACAAGAACCACTCGGCTGATCCTTCTTCAATATGCCCTTCACCAACATGCAGTGTTTCCTTGATTGAATTAGCTCTCACACCAATATTTGCGTCTAGAGCCTTTGCATTGAGGGCTATCTGAAAACGGCTGTGGCGCTGAAGTTGCCTGTGAATGTGGAGTTGGTGGCATGTGAAACCCGCATGTGGAGCATTCGTTTGTGTGGGATGCTCTACCAGGTTCATTTCAGTCCTAGCCAAAGAAAGGGCACTAAGCATAGAGTGTGAAAACTGAGTTTCCTTGAGAGCTGCTTGGAAGCCTGATGGTGTGTGAAGTTAGTGAGCCAAATGGAGTTGTTCTCCCACAAGAACCACTCGGCTGATCCTTCTTCAATATGCCCTTCACCAACATGCAGTGTTTCCTTGATTGAATTAGCTCTCACACCAATATTTGCGTCTAGAGCCTTTGCATTGAGGGCTATCTGAAAACGGCTGTGGCGCTGAAGTTGCCTGTGAATGTGGAGTTGGTGGCATGTGAAACCCGCATGTGGAGCATTCGTTTGTGTGGGATGCTGACCAAGCTTCATTTCAGTCCTAGGCACTCAAAGGGCACTAAGCATAGAGTGTGAAAACTGAGTTTCCTTGAGAGCTGCTTGGAAGCCTGATGGTGTGTGAAGTTAGTGAGCCAAATGGAGTTGTTCTCCCACAAGAACCACTCGGCTGATCCTTCTTCAATATGCCCTTCACCAACATGCAGTGTTTCCTTGATTGAATTAGCTCTCACACCAATATTTGCGTCTAGAGCCTTTGCATTGAGGGCTATCTGAAAACGGCTGTGGCGCTGAAGTTGCCTGAGAATGTGGAGTTGGTGGCATGTGAAACCCGCATGTGGAGCATTCGTTTATGTGGGATGCTCTCCAAGCTTCATTTCAGTCCTAGGCACTCAAAGGGCACTAAGCATAGAGTGTGAAAACTGAGTTTCCTTGAGAGCTGCTTGGAAGCCTGATGGTGTGTGAAGTTAGTGAGCCAAATGGAGTTGTTCTCCCACAAGAACCACTCGTCTGATCCTTCTTCAGTATGTCCTTCACCAACATGCAGTGTTTCCTTGATTGAATTAGCTCTCACACCAATATTTGCGTCTAGAGCCTTTGCATTGAGGGCTATCTGAAAACGGCTGTGGCGCTGAAGTTGCCTGTGAATGTGGAGTTGGTGGCATGTGAAACCCGCATGTGGAGCATTCGTTTGTGTGGGATGCTGACCAAATTTCATTTCAGTCCTAGGCACTCAAAGGGCACTAAGCATAGAGTGTGAAAACTGAGTTTCCTTGAGAGCTGCTTGGAAGCCTGATGGTGTGTGAAGTTAGTGAGCCAAATGGAGTTGTTCTCCCACAAGAACCACTCGGCTGATCCTTCTTCAATATGCCCTTCACCAACATGCAGTGTTTCCTTGATTGAATTAGCTCTCACACCAATATTTGCATCTAGAGCCTTTGCATTGAGGGCTATCTGAAAACGGCTGTGGCGCTGAAGTTGCCTGTGAATGTGGAGTTGGTGGCATGTGAAACCCGCATGTGGAGCATTCGTTTGTGTGGGATGCTCTACCAGGTTCATTTCAGTCCTAGCCAAAGAAAGGGCACTAAGCATAGAGTGTGAAAACTGAGTTTCCTTGAGAGCTGCTTGGAAGCCTGATGGTGTGTGAAGTTAGTGAGCCAAATGGAGTTGTTCTCCCACAAGAACCACTCGGCTGATTCTTCTTCAATATGCCCTTCACCAACATGCAGTGTTTCCTTGATTGAATTTGCTCTCACACCAATATTTGTGTCTAGAGCCTTTGCATTGAGGGCTATCTGAAAACGGCTGTGGCGCTGAAGTTGCCTGTGAATGTGGAGTTGGTGGCATGTGAAACCCGCATGTGGAGCATTCGTTTGTGTGGGATGCTCTACCAGGTTCATTCCTAGATAATGCACTCAAAGGGCACTAAGCATAGAGTGTGAAAACTGAGTTTCCTTGAGAGCTGCTTGGAAGCCTGATGGTGTGTGAAGTTAGTGAGCCAAATGGAGTTGTTCTCCCACAAGAACCACTCGGCTGATCCTTCTTCAATATGCCCTTCACCAACATGCAGTGTTTCCTTGATTGAATTAGCTCTCACACCAATATTTGCGTCTAGAGCCTTTGCATTGAGGGCTATCTGAAAATGGCTGTGGCGCTGAAGTTGCCTGTGAATGTGGAGTTGGTGGCATGTGAAACCCGCATGTGGAGCATTCGTTTGTGTGGGATGCTGACCAAACTTCATTTCAGTCCTGGGCACTCAAACGGCACTAAGCATAGAGTGTGAAAACTGAGTTTCCTTGAGAGCTGCTTGGAAGCCTGATGGTGTGTGAAGTTAGTGAGCCAAATGGAGTTGTTCTCCCACAAGAACCACTCGGCTGATCCTTCTTCAATATGCCCTTCACCAACATGCAGTGTTTCCTTGATTGAATTAGCTCTCACACCAATATTTGCGTCTAGAGCCTTTGCATTGAGGGCTATCTGAAAATGGCTGTGGCGCTGAAGTTGCCTGTGAATGTGGAGTTGGTGGCATGTGAAACCCGCATGTGGAGCATTCGTTTGTGTGGGATGCTCTACCAGGTTCATTTCAGTCGTAGCCAAAGAAAGGGTACTAAGCATAGAGTGTGAAAACTGAGTTTCCTTGAGAGCTGCTTGGAAGCCTGATGGTGTGTGAAGTTAGTGAGCCAAATGGAGTTGTTCTCCCACCAGAACCACTCGGCTGATCCTTCTTCAATATGCCCTTCACCAACATGCAGTGTTTCCTTGATTGAATTAGCTCTCACACCAATATTTGCGTCTAGAGCCTTTGCATTGAGGGCTATCTGAAAACGGCTGTGGCGCTGAAGTTGCCTGTGAATGTGGAGTCGGTGGCATGTGAAACCCGCATGTGGAGCATTCGTTTGTGTGGGATGCTCTACCAGGTTCATTTCAGTCCTAGCCAAAGAAAGGGCACTAAGCATAGAGTGTGAAAACTGAGTTTCCTTGAGAGCTGCTTGGAAGCCTGATGGTGTGTGAAGTTAGTGAGCCAAATGGAGTTGTTCTCCCACAAGAACCACTCGGCTGATCCTTCTTCAATATGCCCTTCACCAACATGCAGTGTTTCCTTGATTGAATTAGCTCTCACACCAATATTTGCGTCTAGAGCCTTTGCATTGAGGGCTATCTGAAAACGGCTGTGGCGCTGAAGTTGCCTGTGAATGTGGAGTTGGTGGCATGTGAAACCCGCATGTGGAGCATTCGTTTGTGTGGGATGCGCTACCAAACTTCATTTCAGTCCTAGGCACTCAAACGGCACTAAGCATAGAGTGTGAAAACTGAGTTTCCTTGAGAGCTGCTTGGAAGCCTGATGGTGTGTGAAGTTAGTGAGCCAAATGGAGTTGTTCTCCCACAAGAACCACTCGGCTGATCCTTCTTCAATATGCCCTTCACCAACATGCAGTGTTTCCTTGATTGAATTAGCTCTCACACCAATATTTGCGTCTAGAGCCTTTGCATTGAGGGCTATCTGAAAACGGCTGTGGCGCTGAAGTTGCCTGTGAATGTGGAGTTGGTGGCATGTGAAACCCGCATGTGGAGCATTCGTTTGTGTGGGATGCTCTACCAGGTTCATTTCAGTCCTAGGCACACAAAGGGCACTAAGCATAGAGTGTGAAAACTGAGTTTCCTTGAGAGCTGCTTGGAAGCCTGATGGTGTGTGAAGTTAGTGAGCCAAATGGAGTTGTTCTCCCACAAGAACCACTCGGCTGATCCTTCTTCAGTATGTCCTTCACCAACATGCAGTGTTTCCTTGATTGAATTAGCTCTCACACCAATATTTACGTCTAGAGCCTTTGCATTGAGGGCTATCTGAAAACGGCTGTGGCGCTGAAGTTGCCTGTGAATGTGGAGTTGGTGGCATGTGAAACCCGCATGTGGAGCATTCGTTTATGTGGGATGCTCTCCAAGCTTCATTTCAGTCCTAGGCACTCAAAGGGCACTAAGCATAGAGTGTGAAAACTGAGTTTCCTTGAGAGCTGCTTGGAAGCCTGATGGTGTGTGAAGTTAGTGAGCCAAATGGAGTTGTTCTCCCACAAGAACCACTCGGCTGATCCTTCTTCAATATGCCCTTCACCAACATGCAGTGTTTCCTTGATTGAATTAGCTCTCACACCAATATTTGCGTCTAGAGCCTTTGCATTGAGGGCTATCTGAAAACGGCTGTGGCGCTGAAGTTGCCTGAGAATGTGGAGTTGGTGGCATGTGAAACCCGCATGTGGAGCATTCGTTTATGTGGGATGCTCTCCAAGCTTCATTTTAGTCCTAGGCACTCAAAGGGCACTAAGCATAGAGTGTGAAAACTGAGTTTCCTTGAGAGCTGCTTGGAAGCCTGATGGTGTGTGAAGTTAGTGAGCCAAATGGAGTTGTTCTCCCACAAGAACCACTCGTCTGATCGTTCTTCAGTATGTCCTTCACCAACATGCAGTGTTTCCTTGATTGAATTAGCTCTCACACCAATATTTGCGTCTAGAGCCTTTGCATTGAGGGCTATCTGAAAACGGCTGTGGCGCTGAAGTTGCCTGTGAATGTGGAGTTGGTGGCATGTGAAACCCGCATGTGGAGCATTCGTTTGTGTGGGATGCTCTACCAGGTTCATTTCAGTCGTAGCCAAAGAAAGGGCACTAAGCATAGAGTGTGAAAACTGAGTTTCCTTGAGAGCTGCTTGGAAGCCTGATGGTGTGTGAAGTTAGTGAGCCAAATGGAGTTGTTCTCCCACAAGAACCACTCGGCTGATCCTTCTTCAATATGCCCTTCACCAACATGCAGTGTTTCCTTGATTGAATTAGCTCTCACACCAATATTTGCGTCTAGAGCCTTTGCATTGAGGGCTATCTGAAAACGGCTGTGGCGCTGAAGTTGCCTGAGAATGTGGAGTTGGTGGCATGTGAAACGCGCATGTGGAGCATTCGTTTATGTGGGATGCTCTCCAAGCTTCATTTCAGTCCTAGGCACTCAAAGGGCACTAAGCATAGAGTGTGAAAACTGAGTTTCCTTGAGAGCTGCTTGGAAGCCTGATGGTGTGTGAAGTTAGTGAGCCAAATGGAGTTGTTCTCCCACAAGAACCACTCGGCTGATCCTTCTTCAATATGCCCTTCACCAACATGCAGTGTTTCCTTGATTGAATTAGCTCTCACACCAATATTTGCGTCTAGAGCCTTTGCATTGAGGGCTATCTGAAAACGGCTGTGGCGCTGAAGTTGCCTGTGAATGTGGAGTTGGTGGCATGTGAAACCCGCATGTGGAGCATTCGTTTGTGTGGGATGCTCTACCAGGTTCATTTCAGTCGTAGCCAAAGAAAGGGCACTAAGCATAGAGTGTGAAAACTGAGTTTCCTTGAGAGCTGCTTGGAAGCCTGATGGTGTGTGAAGTTAGTGAGCCAAATGGAGTTGTTCTCCCACAAGAACCACTCGGCTGATCCTTCTTCAGTATGCCCTTCACCAACATGCAGTGTTTCCTTGATTGAATTAGCTCTCACACCAATATTTGCGTCTAGAGCCTTTGCATTGAGGGCTATCTGAAAACGGCTGTGGCGCTGAAGTTGCCTGTGAATGTGGAGTTGGTGGCATGTGAAACCCGCATGTGGAGCATTCGTTTGTGTGGGATGCTGACCAAGCTTCATTTCAGTCCTAGGCACTCAAACGGCACTAAGCATAGAGTGTGAAAACTGAGTTTCCTTGAGAGCTGCTTGGAAGCCTGATGGTGTGTGAAGTTAGTGAGCCAAATGGAGTTGTTCTCCCACAAGAACCACTCGGCTGATCCTTCTTCAATATGCCCTTCACCAACATGCAGTGTTTCCTTGATTGAATTAGCTCTCACACCAATATTTGCGTCTAGAGCCTTTGCATTGAGGGCTATCTGAAAACGGCTGTGGCGCTGAAGTTGCCTGAGAATGTGGAGTTGGTGGCATGTGAAACGCGCATGTGGAGCATTCGTTTATGTGGGATGCTCTCCAAGCTTCATTTCAGTCCTAGGCACTCAAAGGGCACTAAGCATAGAGTGTGAAAACTGAGTTTCCTTGAGAGCTGCTTGGAAGCCTGATGGTGTGTGAAGTTAGTGAGCCAAATGGAGTTGTTCTCCCACAAGAACCACTCGGCTGATCGTTCTTCAGTATGTCCTTCACCAACATGCAGTGTTTCCTTGATTGAATTAGCTCTCACACCAATATTTGCGTCTAGAGCCTTTGCATTGAGGGCTATCTGAAAACGGCTGTGGCGCTGAAGTTGCCTGAGAATGTGGAGTTGGTGGCATGTGAAACCCGCATGTGGAGCATTCGTTTGTGTGGGATGCTCTACCAGGTTCATTTCAGTCCTAGGCACACAAAGGGCACTAAGCATAGAGTGTGAAAACTGAGTTTCCTTGAGAGCTGCTTGGAAGCCTGATGGTGTGTGAAGTTAGTGAGCCAAATGGAGTTGTTCTCCCACAAGAACCACTCGGCTGATCCTTCTTCAGTATGTCCTTCACCAACATGCAGTGTTTCCTTGATTGAATTAGCTCTCACACCAATATTTGCGTCTAGAGCCATTGCATTGAGGGCTATCTGAAAACGGCTGTGGCGCTGAAGTTGCCTGTGAATGTGGAGTTGGTGGCATGTGAAACCCGCATGTGGAGCATTCGTTTATGTGGGATGCTCTCCAAGCTTCATTTCAGTCCTAGGCACTCAAAGGGCACTAAGCATAGAGTGTGAAAACTGAGTTTCCTTGAGAGCTGCTTGGAAGCCTGATGGTGTGTGAAGTTAGTGAGCCAAATGGAGTTGTTCTCCCACAAGAACCACTCGGCTGATCCTTCTTCAATATGCCCTTCACCAACATGCAGTGTTTCCTTGATTGAATTAGCTCTCACACCAATATTTGCGTCTAGAGCCTTTGCATTGAGGGCTATCTGAAAACGGCTGTGGCGCTGAAGTTGCCTGAGAATGTGGAGTTGGTGGCATGTGAAACGCGCATGTGGAGCATTCGTTTATGTGGGATGCTCTCCAAGCTTCATTTCAGTCCTAGGCACTCAAAGGGCACTAAGCATAGAGTGTGAAAACTGAGTTTCCTTGAGAGCTGCTTGGAAGCCTGATGGTGTGTGAAGTTAGTGAGCCAAATGGAGTTGTTCTCCCACAAGAACCACTCGGCTGATCCTTCTTCAATATGCCCTTCACCAACATGCAGTGTTTCCTTGATTGAATTAGCTCTCACACCAATATTTGCGTCTAGAGCCTTTGCATTGAGGGCTATCTGAAAACGGCTGTGGCGCTGAAGTTGCCTGTGAATGTGGAGTTGGTGGCATGTGAAACCCGCATGTGGAGCATTCGTTTGTGTGGGATGCTCTACCAGGTTCATTTCAGTCCTAGGCACTCAAAGGGCACTAAGCATAGAGTGTGAAAACTGAGTTTCCTTGAGAGCTGCTTGGAAGCCTGATGGTGTGTGAAGTTAGTGAGCCAAATGGAGTTGTTCTCCCACAAGAACCACTCGGCTGATCCTTCTTCAGTATGCCCTTCACCAACATGCAGTGTTTCCTTGATTGAATTAGCTCTCACACCAATATTTGCGTCTAGAGCCTTTGCATTGAGGGCTATCTGAAAACGGCTGTGGCGCTGAAGTTGCCTGTGAATGTGGAGTTGGTGGCATGTGAAACCCGCATGTGGAGCATTCGTTTGTGTGGGATGCTGACCAAGCTTCATTTCAGTCCTAGGCACTCAAACGGCACTAAGCATAGAGTGTGAAAACTGAGTTTCCTTGAGAGCTGCTTGGAAGCCTGATGGTGTGTGAAGTTAGTGAGCCAAATGGAGTTGTTCTCCCACAAGAACCACTCGGCTGATCCTTCTTCAATATGCCCTTCACCAACATGCAGTGTTTCCTTGATTGAATTAGCTCTCACACCAATATTTGCGTCTAGAGCCTTTGCATTGAGGGCTATCTGAAAACGGCTGTGGCGCTGAAGTTGCCTGTGAATGTGGAGTTGGTGGCATGTGAAACCCGCATGTGGAGCATTCGTTTGTGTGGGATGCTCTACCAGGTTCATTTCAGTCCTAGGCACACAAAGGGCACTAAGCATAGAGTGTGAAAACTGAGTTTCCTTGAGAGCTGCTTGGAAGCCTGATGGTGTGTGAAGTTAGTGAGCCAAATGGAGTTGTTCTCCCACAAGAACCACTCGGCTGATCCTTCTTCAGTATGTCCTTCACCAACATGCAGTGTTTCCTTGATTGAATTAGCTCTCACACCAATATTTACGTCTAGAGCCTTTGCATTGAGGGCTATCTGAAAACGGCTGTGGCGCTGAAGTTGCCTGTGAATGTGGAGTTGGTGGCATGTGAAACCCGCATGTGGAGCATTCGTTTATGTGGGATGCTCTCCAAGCTTCATTTCAGTCCTAGGCACTCAAAGGGCACTAAGCATAGAGTGTGAAAACTGAGTTTCCTTGAGAGCTGCTTGGAAGCCTGATGGTGTGTGAAGTTAGTGAGCCAAATGGAGTTGTTCTCCCACAAGAACCACTCGGCTGATCCTTCTTCAATATGCCCTTCACCAACATGCAGTGTTTCCTTGATTGAATTAGCTCTCACACCAATATTTGCGTCTAGAGCCTTTGCATTGAGGGCTATCTGAAAACGGCTGTGGCGCTGAAGTTGCCTGAGAATGTGGAGTTGGTGGCATGTGAAACCCGCATGTGGAGCATTCGTTTATGTGGGATGCTCTCCAAGCTTCATTTTAGTCCTAGGCACTCAAAGGGCACTAAGCATAGAGTGTGAAAACTGAGTTTCCTTGAGAGCTGCTTGGAAGCCTGATGGTGTGTGAAGTTAGTGAGCCAAATGGAGTTGTTCTCCCACAAGAACCACTCGTCTGATCGTTCTTCAGTATGTCCTTCACCAACATGCAGTGTTTCCTTGATTGAATTAGCTCTCACACCAATATTTGCGTCTAGAGCCTTTGCATTGAGGGCTATCTGAAAACGGCTGTGGCGCTGAAGTTGCCTGTGAATGTGGAGTTGGTGGCATGTGAAACCCGCATGTGGAGCATTCGTTTGTGTGGGATGCTCTACCAGGTTCATTTCAGTCGTAGCCAAAGAAAGGGCACTAAGCATAGAGTGTGAAAACTGAGTTTCCTTGAGAGCTGCTTGGAAGCCTGATGGTGTGTGAAGTTAGTGAGCCAAATGGAGTTGTTCTCCCACAAGAACCACTCGGCTGATCCTTCTTCAATATGCCCTTCACCAACATGCAGTGTTTCCTTGATTGAATTAGCTCTCACACCAATATTTGCGTCTAGAGCCTTTGCATTGAGGGCTATCTGAAAACGGCTGTGGCGCTGAAGTTGCCTGAGAATGTGGAGTTGGTGGCATGTGAAACGCGCATGTGGAGCATTCGTTTATGTGGGATGCTCTCCAAGCTTCATTTCAGTCCTAGGCACTCAAAGGGCACTAAGCATAGAGTGTGAAAACTGAGTTTCCTTGAGAGCTGCTTGGAAGCCTGATGGTGTGTGAAGTTAGTGAGCCAAATGGAGTTGTTCTCCCACAAGAACCACTCGGCTGATCCTTCTTCAATATGCCCTTCACCAACATGCAGTGTTTCCTTGATTGAATTAGCTCTCACACCAATATTTGCGTCTAGAGCCTTTGCATTGAGGGCTATCTGAAAACGGCTGTGGCGCTGAAGTTGCCTGTGAATGTGGAGTTGGTGGCATGTGAAACCCGCATGTGGAGCATTCGTTTGTGTGGGATGCTCTACCAGGTTCATTTCAGTCGTAGCCAAAGAAAGGGCACTAAGCATAGAGTGTGAAAACTGAGTTTCCTTGAGAGCTGCTTGGAAGCCTGATGGTGTGTGAAGTTAGTGAGCCAAATGGAGTTGTTCTCCCACAAGAACCACTCGGCTGATCCTTCTTCAGTATGCCCTTCACCAACATGCAGTGTTTCCTTGATTGAATTAGCTCTCACACCAATATTTGCGTCTAGAGCCTTTGCATTGAGGGCTATCTGAAAACGGCTGTGGCGCTGAAGTTGCCTGTGAATGTGGAGTTGGTGGCATGTGAAACCCGCATGTGGAGCATTCGTTTGTGTGGGATGCTGACCAAGCTTCATTTCAGTCCTAGGCACTCAAACGGCACTAAGCATAGAGTGTGAAAACTGAGTTTCCTTGAGAGCTGCTTGGAAGCCTGATGGTGTGTGAAGTTAGTGAGCCAAATGGAGTTGTTCTCCCACAAGAACCACTCGGCTGATCCTTCTTCAATATGCCCTTCACCAACATGCAGTGTTTCCTTGATTGAATTAGCTCTCACACCAATATTTGCGTCTAGAGCCTTTGCATTGAGGGCTATCTGAAAACGGCTGTGGCGCTGAAGTTGCCTGAGAATGTGGAGTTGGTGGCATGTGAAACGCGCATGTGGAGCATTCGTTTATGTGGGATGCTCTCCAAGCTTCATTTCAGTCCTAGGCACTCAAAGGGCACTAAGCATAGAGTGTGAAAACTGAGTTTCCTTGAGAGCTGCTTGGAAGCCTGATGGTGTGTGAAGTTAGTGAGCCAAATGGAGTTGTTCTCCCACAAGAACCACTCGGCTGATCGTTCTTCAGTATGTCCTTCACCAACATGCAGTGTTTCCTTGATTGAATTAGCTCTCACACCAATATTTGCGTCTAGAGCCTTTGCATTGAGGGCTATCTGAAAACGGCTGTGGCGCTGAAGTTGCCTGAGAATGTGGAGTTGGTGGCATGTGAAACCCGCATGTGGAGCATTCGTTTGTGTGGGATGCTCTACCAGGTTCATTTCAGTCCTAGGCACACAAAGGGCACTAAGCATAGAGTGTGAAAACTGAGTTTCCTTGAGAGCTGCTTGGAAGCCTGATGGTGTGTGAAGTTAGTGAGCCAAATGGAGTTGTTCTCCCACAAGAACCACTCGGCTGATCCTTCTTCAGTATGTCCTTCACCAACATGCAGTGTTTCCTTGATTGAATTAGCTCTCACACCAATATTTGCGTCTAGAGCCATTGCATTGAGGGCTATCTGAAAACGGCTGTGGCGCTGAAGTTGCCTGTGAATGTGGAGTTGGTGGCATGTGAAACCCGCATGTGGAGCATTCGTTTATGTGGGATGCTCTCCAAGCTTCATTTCAGTCCTAGGCACTCAAAGGGCACTAAGCATAGAGTGTGAAAACTGAGTTTCCTTGAGAGCTGCTTGGAAGCCTGATGGTGTGTGAAGTTAGTGAGCCAAATGGAGTTGTTCTCCCACAAGAACCACTCGGCTGATCCTTCTTCAATATGCCCTTCACCAACATGCAGTGTTTCCTTGATTGAATTAGCTCTCACACCAATATTTGCGTCTAGAGCCTTTGCATTGAGGGCTATCTGAAAACGGCTGTGGCGCTGAAGTTGCCTGAGAATGTGGAGTTGGTGGCATGTGAAACGCGCATGTGGAGCATTCGTTTATGTGGGATGCTCTCCAAGCTTCATTTCAGTCCTAGGCACTCAAAGGGCACTAAGCATAGAGTGTGAAAACTGAGTTTCCTTGAGAGCTGCTTGGAAGCCTGATGGTGTGTGAAGTTAGTGAGCCAAATGGAGTTGTTCTCCCACAAGAACCACTCGGCTGATCCTTCTTCAATATGCCCTTCACCAACATGCAGTGTTTCCTTGATTGAATTAGCTCTCACACCAATATTTGCGTCTAGAGCCTTTGCATTGAGGGCTATCTGAAAACGGCTGTGGCGCTGAAGTTGCCTGTGAATGTGGAGTTGGTGGCATGTGAAACCCGCATGTGGAGCATTCGTTTGTGTGGGATGCTCTACCAGGTTCATTTCAGTCCTAGGCACTCAAAGGGCACTAAGCATAGAGTGTGAAAACTGAGTTTCCTTGAGAGCTGCTTGGAAGCCTGATGGTGTGTGAAGTTAGTGAGCCAAATGGAGTTGTTCTCCCACAAGAACCACTCGGCTGATCCTTCTTCAGTATGCCCTTCACCAACATGCAGTGTTTCCTTGATTGAATTAGCTCTCACACCAATATTTGCGTCTAGAGCCTTTGCATTGAGGGCTATCTGAAAACGGCTGTGGCGCTGAAGTTGCCTGTGAATGTGGAGTTGGTGGCATGTGAAACCCGCATGTGGAGCATTCGTTTGTGTGGGATGCTGACCAAGCTTCATTTCAGTCCTAGGCACTCAAACGGCACTAAGCATAGAGTGTGAAAACTGAGTTTCCTTGAGAGCTGCTTGGAAGCCTGATGGTGTGTGAAGTTAGTGAGCCAAATGGAGTTGTTCTCCCACAAGAACCACTCGGCTGATCCTTCTTCAATATGCCCTTCACCAACATGCAGTGTTTCCTTGATTGAATTAGCTCTCACACCAATATTTGCGTCTAGAGCCTTTGCATTGAGGGCTATCTGAAAACGGCTGTGGCGCTGAAGTTGCCTGTGAATGTGGAGTTGGTGGCATGTGAAACCCGCATGTGGAGCATTCGTTTGTGTGGGATGCTCTACCAGGTTCATTTCAGTCCTAGGCACACAAAGGGCACTAAGCATAGAGTGTGAAAACTGAGTTTCCTTGAGAGCTGCTTGGAAGCCTGATGGTGTGTGAAGTTAGTGAGCCAAATGGAGTTGTTCTCCCACAAGAACCACTCGGCTGATCCTTCTTCAGTATGTCCTTCACCAACATGCAGTGTTTCCTTGATTGAATTAGCTCTCACACCAATATTTGCGTCTATAGCCTTTGCATTGAGGGCTATCTGAAAACGGCTGTGGCGCTGAAGTTGCCTGTGAATGTGGAGTTGGTGGCATGTGAAACCCGCATGTGGAGCATTCGTTTATGTGGGATGCTCTCCAAGCTTCATTTCAGTCCTAGGCACTCAAAGGGCACTAAGCATAGAGTGTGAAAACTGAGTTTCCTTGAGAGCTGCTTGGAAGCCTGATGGTGTGTGAAGTTAGTGAGCCAAATGGAGTTGTTCTCCCACAAGAACCACTCGGCTGATCCTTCTTCAATATGCCCTTCACCAACATGCAGTGTTTCCTTGATTGAATTAGCTCTCACACCAATATTTGTGTCTAGAGCCTTTGCATTGAGGGCTATCTGAAAACGGCTGTGGCGCTGAAGTTGCCTGAGAATGTGGAGTTGGTGGCATGTGAAACCCGCATGTGGAGCATTCGTTTATGTGGGATGCTCTCCAAGCTTCATTTCAGTCCTAGGCACTCAAAGGGCACTAAGCATAGAGTGTGAAAACTGAGTTTCCTTGAGAGCTGCTTGGAAGCCTGATGGTGTGTGAAGTTAGTGAGCCAAATGGAGTTGTTCTCCCACAAGAACCACTCGGCTGATCGTTCTTCAGTATGTCCTTCACCAACATGCAGTGTTTCCTTGATTGAATTAGCTCTCACACCAATATTTGCGTCTAGAGCCTTTGCATTGAGGGCTATCTGAAAACGGCTGTGGCGCTGAAGTTGCCTGTGAATGTGGAGTTGGTGGCATGTGAAACCCGCATGTGGAGCATTCGTTTGTGTGGGATGCTCTACCAGGTTCATTTCAGTCCTAGGCACACAAAGGGCACTAAGCATAGAGTGTGAAAACTGAGTTTCCTTGAGAGCTGCTTGGAAGCCTGATGGTGTGTGAAGTTAGTGAGCCAAATGGAGTTGTTCTCCCACAAGAACCACTCGGCTGATCCTTCTTCAGTATGTCCTTCACCAACATGCAGTGTTTCCTTGATTGAATTAGCTCTCACACCAATATTTGCGTCTAGAGCCATTGCATTGAGGGCTATCTGAAAACGGCTGTGGCGCTGAAGTTGCCTGTGAATGTGGAGTTGGTGGCATGTGAAACCCGCATGTGGAGCATTCGTTTGTGTGGGATGCTCTACCAGGTTCATTTCAGTCGTAGCCAAAGAAAGGGCACTAAGCATAGAGTGTGAAAACTGAGTTTCCTTGAGAGCTGCTTGGAAGCCTGATGGTGTGTGAAGTTAGTGAGCCAAATGGAGTTGTTCTCCCACAAGAACCACTCGGCTGATCCTTCTTCAATATGCCCTTCACCAACATGCAGTGTTTCCTTGATTGAATTAGCTCTCACACCAATATTTGCGTCTAGAGCCTTTGCATTGAGGGCTATCTGAAAACGGCTGTGGCGCTGAAGTTGCCTGAGAATGTGGAGTTGGTGGCATGTGAAACGCGCATGTGGAGCATTCGTTTATGTGGGATGCTCTCCAAACTTCATTTCAGTCCTAGGCACTCAAAGGGCACTAAGCATAGAGTGTGAAAACTGAGTTTCCTTGAGAGCTGCTTGGAAGCCTGATGGTGTGTGAAGTTAGTGAGCCAAATGGAGTTGTTCTCCCACAAGAACCACTCGGCTGATCCTTCTTCAGTATGCCCTTCACCAACATGCAGTGTTTCCTTGATTGAATTAGCTCTCACACCAATATTTGCGTCTAGAGCCTTTGCATTGAGGGCTATCTGAAAACGGCTGTGGCGCTGAAGTTGCCTGAGAATGTGGAGTTGGTGGCATGTGAAACCCGCATGTGGAGCATTCGTTTATGTGGGATGCTCTCCAAGCTTCATTTCAGTCCTAGGCACTCAAAGGGCACTAAGCATAGAGTGTGAAAACTGAGTTTCCTTGAGAGCTGCTTGGAAGCCTGATGGTGTGTGAAGTTAGTGAGCCAAATGGAGTTGTTCTCCCACAAGAACCACTCGGCTGATCCTTCTTCAATATGCCCTTCACCAACATGCAGTGTTTCCTTGATTGAATTAGCTCTCACACCAATATTTGCGTCTAGAGCCTTTGCATTGAGGGCTATCTGAAAACGGCTGTGGCGCTGAAGTTGCCTGTGAATGTGGAGTTGGTGGCATGTGAAACCCGCATGTGGAGCATTCGTTTGTGTGGGATGCTCTACCAGGTTCATTTCAGTCGTAGCCAAAGAAAGGGCACTAAGCATAGAGTGTGAAAACTGAGTTTCCTTGAGAGCTGCTTGGAAGCCTGATGGTGTGTGAAGTTAGTGAGCCAAATGGAGTTGTTCTCCCACAAGAACCACTCGGCTGATCCTTCTTCAGTATGCCCTTCACCAACATGCAGTGTTTCCTTGATTGAATTAGCTCTCACACCAATATTTGCGTCTAGAGCCTTTGCATTGAGGGCTATCTGAAAACGGCTGTGGCGCTGAAGTTGCCTGAGAATGTGGAGTTGGTGGCATGTGAAACCCGCATGTGGAGCATTCGTTTATGTGGGATGCTCTCCAAGCTTCATTTCAGTCCTAGGCACTCAAAGGGCACTAAGCATAGAGTGTGAAAACTGAGTTTCCTTGAGAGCTGCTTGGAAGCCTGATGGTGTGTGAAGTTAGTGAGCCAAATGGAGTTGTTCTCCCACAAGAACCACTCGGCTGATCCTTCTTCAATATGCCCTTCACCAACATGCAGTGTTTCCTTGATTGAATTAGCTCTCACACCAATATTTGCGTCTAGAGCCTTTGCATTGAGGGCTATCTGAAAACGGCTGTGGCGCTGAAGTTGCCTGTGAATGTGGAGTTGGTGGCATGTGAAACCCGCATGTGGAGCATTCGTTTGTGTGGATGCTCTACCAGGTTCATTTCAGTCCTAGGCACACAAAGGGCACTAAGCATAGAGTGTGAAAACTGAGTTTCCTTGAGAGCTGCTTGGAAGCCTGATGGTGTGTGAAGTTAGTGAGCCAAATGGAGTTGTTCTCCCACAAGAACCACTCGGCTGATCCTTCTTCAGTATGTCCTTCACCAACATGCAGTGTTTCCTTGATTGAATTAGCTCTCACACCAATATTTGCGTCTAGAGCCTTTGCATTGAGGGCTATCTGAAAACGGCTGTGGCGCTGAAGTTGCCTGTGAATGTGGAGTTGGTGGCATGTGAAACCCGCATGTGGAGCATTCGTTTATGTGGGATGCTCTCCAAGCTTCATTTCAGTCCTAGGCACTCAAAGGGCACTAAGCATAGAGTGTGAAAACTGAGTTTCCTTGAGAGCTGCTTGGAAGCCTGATGGTGTGTGAAGTTAGTGAGCCAAATGGAGTTGTTCTCCCACAAGAACCACTCGGCTGATCCTTCTTCAATATGCCCTTCACCAACATGCAGTGTTTCCTTGATTGAATTAGCTCTCACACCAATATTTGCGTCTAGAGCCTTTGCATTGAGGGCTATCTGAAAACGGCTGTGGCGCTGAAGTTGCCTGAGAATGTGGAGTTGGTGGCATGTGAAACCCGCATGTGGAGCATTCGTTTATGTGGGATGCTCTCCAAGCTTCATTTCAGTCCTAGGCACTCAAAGGGCACTAAGCATAGAGTGTGAAAACTGAGTTTCCTTGAGAGCTGCTTGGAAGCCTGATGGTGTGTGAAGTTAGTGAGCCAAATGGAGTTGTTCTCCCACAAGAACCACTCGGCTGATCCTTCTTCAATATGCCCTTCACCAACATGCAGTGTTTCCTTGATTGAATTAGCTCTCACACCAATATTTGCGTCTAGAGCCTTTGCATTGAGGGCTATCTGAAAACGGCTGTGGCGCTGAAGTTGCCTGTGAATGTGGAGTTGGTGGCATGTGAAACCCGCATGTGGAGCATTCGTTTGTGTGGGATGCTCTACCAGGTTCATTTCAGTCCTAGCCAAAGAAAGGGCACTAAGCATAGAGTGTGAAAACTGAGTTTCCTTGAGAGCTGCTTGGAAGCCTGATGGTGTGTGAAGTTAGTGAGCCAAATGGAGTTGTTCTCCCACAAGAACCACTCGTCTGATCCTTCTTCAGTATGCCCTTCACCAACATGCAGTGTTTCCTTGATTGAATTAGCTCTCACACCAATATTTGCGTCTAGAGCCTTTGCATTGAGGGCTATCTGAAAACGGCTGTGGCGCTGAAGTTGCCTGTGAATGTGGAGTTGGTGGCATGTGAAACCCGCATGTGGAGCATTCGTTTGTGTGGGATGCTGACCAAGCTTCATTTCAGTCCTAGGCACTCAAACGGCACTAAGCATAGAGTGTGAAAACTGAGTTTCCTTGAGAGCTGCTTGGAAGCCTGATGGTGTGTGAAGTTAGTGAGCCAAATGGAGTTGTTCTCCCACAAGTACCACTCGGCTGATCCTTCTTCAGTATGTCCTTCACCAACATGCAGTGTTTCCTTGATTGAATTAGCTCTCACACCAATATTTGCGTCTAGAGCCTTTGCATTGAGGGCTATCTGAAAACGGCTGTGGCGCTGAAGTTGCCTGTGAATGTGGAGTTGGTGGCATGTGAAACCCGCATGTGGAGCATTCGTTTATGTGGGATGCTCTCCAAGCTTCATTTCAGTCCTAGGCACTCAAAGGGCACTAAGCATAGAGTGTGAAAACTGAGTTTCCTTGAGAGCTGCTTGGAAGCCTGATGGTGTGTGAAGTTAGTGAGCCAAATGGAGTTGTTCTCCCACAAGAACCACTCGGCTGATCCTTCTTCAATATGCCCTTCACCAACATGCAGTGTTTCCTTGATTGAATTAGCTCTCACACCAATATTTGCGTCTAGAGCCTTTGCATTGAGGGCTATCTGAAAACGGCTGTGGCGCTGAAGTTGCCTGAGAATGTGGAGTTGGTGGCATGTGAAACCCGCATGTGGAGCATTCGTTTATGTGGGATGCTCTCCAAGCTTCATTTCAGTCCTAGGCACTCAAAGGGCACTAAGCATAGAGTGTGAAAACTGAGTTTCCTTGAGAGCTGCTTGGAAGCCTGATGGTGTGTGAAGTTAGTGAGCCAAATGGAGTTGTTCTCCCACAAGAACCACTCGTCTGATCGTTCTTCAGTATGTCCTTCACCAACATGCAGTGTTTCCTTGATTGAATTAGCTCTCACACCAATATTTGCGTCTAGAGCCTTTGCATTGAGGGCTATCTGAAAACGGCTGTGGCGCTGAAGTTGCCTGTGAATGTGGAGTTGGTGGCATGTGAAACCTGCATGTGGAGCATTCGTTTGTGTGGGATGCTCTACCAGGTTCATTTCAGTCGTAGCCAAAGAAAGGGCACTAAGCATAGAGTGTGAAAACTGAGTTTCCTTGAGAGCTGCTTGGAAGCCTGATGGTGTGTGAAGTTAGTGAGCCAAATGGAGTTGTTCTCCCACAAGAACCACTCGGCTGATCCTTCTTCAATATGCCCTTCACCAACATGCAGTGTTTCCTTGATTGAATTAGCTCTCACACCAATATTTGCGTCTAGAGCCTTTGCATTGAGGGCTATCTGAAAACGGCTGTGGCGCTGAAGTTGCCTGAGAATGTGGAGTTGGTGGCATGTGAAACGCGCATGTGGAGCATTCGTTTGTGTGGGATGCTCTACCAGGTTCATTTCAGTCCTAGGCACACAAAGGGCACTAAGCATAGAGTGTGAAAACTGAGTTTCCTTGAGAGCTGCTTGGAAGCCTGATGGTGTGTGAAGTTAGTGAGCCAAATGGAGTTGTTCTCCCACAAGAACCACTCGGCTGATCCTTCTTCAGTATGTCCTTCACCAACATGCAGTGTTTCCTTGATTGAATTAGCTCTCACACCAATATTTGCGTCTAGAGCCTTTGCATTGAGGGCTATCTGAAAACGGCTGTGGCGCTGAAGTTGCCTGTGAATGTGGAGTTGGTGGCATGTGAAACCCGCATGTGGAGCATTCGTTTATGTGGGATGCTCTCCAAGCTTCATTTCAGTCCTAGGCACTCAAAGGGCACTAAGCATAGAGTGTGAAAACTGAGTTTCCTTGAGAGCTGCTTGGAAGCCTGATGGTGTGTGAAGTTAGTGAGCCAAATGGAGTTGTTCTCCCACAAGAACCACTCGGCTGATCCTTCTTCAATATGCCCTTCACCAACATGCAGTGTTTCCTTGATTGAATTAGCTCTCACACCAATATTTGCGTCTAGAGCCTTTGCATTGAGGGCTATCTGAAAACGGCTGTGGCGCTGAAGTTGCCTGAGAATGTGGAGTTGGTGGCATGTGAAACCCGCATGTGGAGCATTCGTTTATGTGGGATGCTCTCCAAGCTTCATTTCAGTCCTAGGCACTCAAAGGGCACTAAGCATAGAGTGTGAAAACTGAGTTTCCTTGAGAGCTGCTTGGAAGCCTGATGGTGTGTGAAGTTAGTGAGCCAAATGGAGTTGTTCTCCCACAAGAACCACTCGGCTGATCCTTCTTCAATATGCCCTTCACCAACATGCAGTGTTTCCTTGATTGAATTAGCTCTCACACCAATATTTGCGTCTAGAGCCTTTGCATTGAGGGCTATCTGAAAACGGCTGTGGCGCTGAAGTTGCCTGTGAATGTGGAGTTGGTGGCATGTGAAACCCGCATGTGGAGCATTCGTTTGTGTGGGATGCTCTACCAGGTTCATTTCAGTCGTAGCCAAAGAAAGGGCACTAAGCATAGAGTGTGAAAACTGAGTTTCCTTGAGAGCTGCTTGGAAGCCTGATGGTGTGTGAAGTTAGTGAGCCAAATGGAGTTGTTCTCCCACAAGAACCACTCGGCTGATCCTTCTTCAGTATGCCCTTCACCAACATGCAGTGTTTCCTTGATTGAATTAGCTCTCACACCAATATTTGCGTCTAGAGCCTTTGCATTGAGGGCTATCTGAAAACGGCTGTGGCGCTGAAGTTGCCTGTGAATGTGGAGTTGGTGGCATGTGAAACCCGCATGTGGAGCATTCGTTTGTGTGGGATGCTGACCAAGCTTCATTTCAGTCCTAGGCACTCAAACGGCACTAAGCATAGAGTGTGAAAACTGAGTTTCCTTGAGAGCTGCTTGGAAGCCTGATGGTGTGTGAAGTTAGTGAGCCAAATGGAGTTGTTCTCCCACAAGTACCACTCGGCTGATCCTTCTTCAGTATGTCCTTCACCAACATGCAGTGTTTCCTTGATTGAATTAGCTCTCACACCAATATTTGCGTCTAGAGCCTTTGCATTGAGGGCTATCTGAAAACGGCTGTGGCGCTGAAGTTGCCTGTGAATGTGGAGTTGGTGGCATGTGAAACCCGCATGTGGAGCATTCGTTTATGTGGGATGCTCTCCAAGCTTCATTTCAGTCCTAGGCACTCAAAGGGCACTAAGCATAGAGTGTGAAAACTGAGTTTCCTTGAGAGCTGCTTGGAAGCCTGATGGTGTGTGAAGTTAGTGAGCCAAATGGAGTTGTTCTCCCACAAGAACCACTCGGCTGATCCTTCTTCAATATGCCCTTCACCAACATGCAGTGTTTCCTTGATTGAATTAGCTCTCACACCAATATTTGCGTCTAGAGCCTTTGCATTGAGGGCTATCTGAAAACGGCTGTGGCGCTGAAGTTGCCTGAGAATGTGGAGTTGGTGGCATGTGAAACCCGCATGTGGAGCATTCGTTTATGTGGGATGCTCTCCAAGCTTCATTTCAGTCCTAGGCACTCAAAGGGCACTAAGCATAGAGTGTGAAAACTGAGTTTCCTTGAGAGCTGCTTGGAAGCCTGATGGTGTGTGAAGTTAGTGAGCCAAATGGAGTTGTTCTCCCACAAGAACCACTCGTCTGATCGTTCTTCAGTATGTCCTTCACCAACATGCAGTGTTTCCTTGATTGAATTAGCTCTCACACCAATATTTGCGTCTAGAGCCTTTGCATTGAGGGCTATCTGAAAACGGCTGTGGCGCTGAAGTTGCCTGTGAATGTGGAGTTGGTGGCATGTGAAACCTGCATGTGGAGCATTCGTTTGTGTGGGATGCTCTACCAGGTTCATTTCAGTCGTAGCCAAAGAAAGGGCACTAAGCATAGAGTGTGAAAACTGAGTTTCCTTGAGAGCTGCTTGGAAGCCTGATGGTGTGTGAAGTTAGTGAGCCAAATGGAGTTGTTCTCCCACAAGAACCACTCGGCTGATCCTTCTTCAATATGCCCTTCACCAACATGCAGTGTTTCCTTGATTGAATTAGCTCTCACACCAATATTTGCGTCTAGAGCCTTTGCATTGAGGGCTATCTGAAAACGGCTGTGGCGCTGAAGTTGCCTGAGAATGTGGAGTTGGTGGCATGTGAAACGCGCATGTGGAGCATTCGTTTATGTGGGATGCTCTCCAAGCTTCATTTCAGTCCTAGGCACTCAAAGGGCACTAAGCATAGAGTGTGAAAACTGAGTTTCCTTGAGAGCTGCTTGGAAGCCTGATGGTGTGTGAAGTTAGTGAGCCAAATGGAGTTGTACTCCCACAAGAACCACTCGGCTGATCCTTCTTCAATATGCCCTTCACCAACATGCAGTGTTTCCTTGATTGAATTAGCTCTCACACCAATATTTGCGTCTAGAGCCTTTGCATTGAGGGCTATCTGAAAACGGCTGTGGCGCTGAAGTTGCCTGTGAATGTGGAGTTGGTGGCATGTGAAACCCGCATGTGGAGCATTCGTTTGTGTTTGATGCTCTACCAGGTTCATTTCAGTCGTAGCCAAAGAAAGGGCACTAAGCATAGAGTGTGAAAACTGAGTTTCCTTGAGAGCTGCTTGGAAGCCTGATGGTGTGTGAAGTTAGTGAGCCAAATGGAGTTGTTCTCCCACAAGAACCACTCGGCTGATCCTTCTTCAGTATGCCCTTCACCAACATGCAGTGTTTCCTTGATTGAATTAGCTCTCACACCAATATTTGCGTCTAGAGCCTTTGCATTGAGGGCTATCTGAAAACGGCTGTGGCGCTGAAGTTGCCTATGAATGTGGAGTTGGTGGCATGTGAAACCCGCATGTGGAGCATTCGTTTGTGTGGGATGCTGACCAAGCTTCATTTCAGTCCTAGGCACTCAAACGGCACTAAGCATAGAGTGTGAAAACTGAGTTTCCTTGAGAGCTGCTTGGAAGCCTGATGGTGTGTGAAGTTAGTGAGCCAAATGGAGTTGTTCTCCCACAAGAACCACTCGGCTGATCCTTCTTCAATATGCCCTTCACCAACATGCAGTGTTTCCTTGATTGAATTAGCTCTCACACCAATATTTGCGTCTAGAGCCTTTGCATTGAGGGCTATCTGAAAACGGCTGTGGCGCTGAAGTTGCCTGAGAATGTGGAGTTGGTGGCATGTGAAACCCGCATGTGGAGCATTCGTTTATGTGGGATGCTCTCCAAGCTTCATTTCAGTCCTAGGCACTCAAAGGGCACTAAGCATAGAGTGTGAAAACTGAGTTTCCTTGAGAGCTGCTTGGAAGCCTGATGGTGTGTGAAGTTAGTGAGCCAAATGGAGTTGTTCTCCCACAAGAACCACTCGGCTGATTCTTCTTCAATATGCCCTTCACCAACATGCAGTGTTTCCTTGATTGAATTTGCTCTCACACCAATATTTGTGTCTAGAGCCTTTGCATTGAGGGCTATCTGAAAACGGCTGTGGCGCTGAAGTTGCCTGTGAATGTGGAGTTGGTGGCATGTGAAACCCGCATGTGGAGCATTCGTTTGTGTGGGATGCTCTACCAGGTTCATTCCTAGATAATGCACTCAAAGGGCACTAAGCATAGAGTGTGAAAACTGAGTTTCCTTGAGAGCTGCTTGGAAGCCTGATGGTGTGTGACGTTAGTGAGCCAAATGGAGTTGTTCTCCCACAAGAACCACTCGGCTGATCCTTCTTCAATATGCCCTTCACCAACATGCAGTGTTTCCTTGATTGAATTAGCTCTCACACCAATATTTGCGTCTAGAGCCTTTGCATTGAGGGCTATCTGAAAATGGCTGTGGCGCTGAAGTTGCCTGTGAATGTGGAGTTGGTGGCATGTGAAACCCGCATGTGGAGCATTCGTTTGTGTGGGATGCTGACCAAACTTCATTTCAGTCCTAGGCACTCAAACGGCACTAAGCATAGAGTGTGAAAACTGAGTTTCCTTGAGAGCTGCTTGGAAGCCTGATGGTGTGTGAAGTTAGTGAGCCAAATGGAGTTGTTCTCCCACAAGAACCACTCGGCTGATCCTTCTTCAATATGCCCTTCACCAACATGCAGTGTTTCCTTGATTGAATTAGCTCTCACACCAATATTTGCGTCTAGAGCCTTTGCATTGAGGGCTATCTGAAAATGGCTGTGGCGCTGAAGTTGCCTGTGAATGTGGAGTTGGTGGCATGTGAAACCCGCATGTGGAGCATTCGTTTGTGTGGGATGCTCTACCAGGTTCATTTCAGTCGTAGCCAAAGAAAGGGTACTAAGCATAGAGTGTGAAAACTGAGTTTCCTTGAGAGCTGCTTGGAAGCCTGATGGTGTGTGAAGTTAGTGAGCCAAATGGAGTTGTTCTCCCACAAGAACCACTCGGCTGATCCTTCTTCAATATGCCCTTCACCAACATGCAGTGTTTCCTTGATTGAATTAGCTCTCACACCAATATTTGCGTCTAGAGCCTTTGCATTGAGGGCTATCTGAAAACGGCTGTGGCGCTGAAGTTGCCTGTGAATGTGGAGTTGGTGGCATGTGAAACCCGCATGTGGAGCATTCGTTTGTGTGGGATGCTCTACCAGGTTCATTTCAGTCCTAGCCAAAGAAAGGGCACTAAGCATAGAGGTGGTGGGAAAAACTGAGTTTCCTTGAGAGCTGCTTGGAAGCCTGATGGTGTGTGAAGTTAGTGAGCCAAATGGAGTTGTTCTCCCACAAGAACCACTCGGCTGATCCTTCTTCAATATGCCCTTCACCAACATGCAGTGTTTCCTTGATTGAATTAGCTCTCACACCAATATTTGCGTCTAGAGCCTTTGCATTGAGGGCTATCTGAAAACGGCTGTGGCGCTGAAGTTGCCTGTGAATGTGGAGTTGGTGGCATGTGAAACCCGCATGTGGAGCATTCGTTTGTGTGGGATGCTCTACCAGGTTCATTTCAGTCGTAGCCAAATAAAGGGCACTAAGCCTAGAGTGTGAAAA